>NC_092413.1:237449544-237616810 GCF_040894005.1 Engystomops pustulosus | reverse complement strand
ATACAGGGGAAGTAGTACTGTGCATCATACATGTATACAGGGGAAGTAGTACTGTGCATCATACATGTATACAGGGGAAGTAGTACTGTGCATCATACATGTATACAGGGAAGTAGTACTGTGCATCATACATGTATACAGGGGGAAGTAGTACTGTGCATCATACATGTATACAGGGGAAGTAGTACTGTGCATCATACATGTATACAGGGGGAAGTAGTACTGTGCATCATACATGTATACAGGGGGAAGTAGTACTGTGCATCATACATGTATACAGGGGAAGTAGTACTGTGCATCATACATGTATACAGGGGGAAGTAGTACTGTGCATCATACATGTATACAGGGGGAAGTAGTACTGTGCATTCATACATGTATACAGGGGAAGTATACTGTGCATCATACATGTATACAAGAGAAGTAGTACTGTGCATCATACATGTATACAGGGGAAGTAGTACTGTGCATCATACATGTATACAGGGGAAGTAGTACTGTGCATCATACTTGTATACAGGGGAAGTAGTACTGTGCATCATACATGTATACAGGGGAAGTAGTACTGTGCATCATACATGTATACAGGGGGAAGTAGTACTGTGCATCAAACATGTATACAGGAGGAAGTAGTACTGTGCATCATACATGTATACAGGGGGGAAGTAGTACTGTGCATCATACATGTATATAGGGGAAGTAGTACTGTGCATCATACATGTATACAGGAGGAAGTAGTACTGTGCATCATACATGTATACAGGGGAAGTAGTACTGTGCATCATACATGTATATAGGGGAAGTAGTACTGTGCATCATACATGTATACAGGGGAAGTAGTACTGTGCATCATACATGTATACAGGGGAAGTAGTACTGTGCATCATACATGTATACAGGGGGAAGTAGTACTATGCATCATACATGTATACAGGGGAAGTAGTACTGTGCATCATACATGTATACAGGGGAAGTAGTACTGTGCATCATACATGTATACAGGGGGGAAGTAGTACTGTGCATCATACATGTATACAGGGGGAAGTAGTACTGTGCATCATACATGTATACAGGGGGAAGTAGTACTGTGCATCATACATGTATACAGGGGGAAGTAGTACTGTGCATCATACATGTATACAGGGGGAAGTAGTACTGTGCATCATACATGTATACAGGGGAAGTAGTACTGTGCATCATACATGTATACAGGGGAAGTAGTACTGTGCATCATACATGTATACAGGGGGAAGTAGTACTGTGCATCATACATGTATACAGGGGAAGTAGTACTGTGCATCATACATGTATACAGGGGGAAGTAGTACTGTGCATCATACATGTATACAGGGGAAGTAGTACTGTGCATCATACATGTATACAGGGGAAGTAGTACTGTGCATCATACATGTATACAGGGGGAAGTAGTACTGTGCATCATACATGTATACAGGGGAAGTAGTACTGTGCATCATACATGTATACAGGGGAAGTAGTACTGTGCATCATACATGTATACAGGGGAAGTAGTACTGTGCATCATACATGTATACAGGGGGAAGTAGTACTGTGCATCATACATGTATACAGGGGGAAGTAGTACTGTGCATCATACATGTATACAGGGGGAAGTAGTACTGTGCATCATACATGTATACAGGGGAAGTAGTACTGTGCATCATACATGTATACAGGGGAAGTAGTACTGTGCATCATACATGTATACAGGGGGAAGTAGTACTGTGCATCATACATGTATACAGGGGAAGTAGTACTGTGCATCATACATGTATACAGGGGAAGTAGTACTGTGCATCATACATGTATACAGGGGGAAGTAGTACTGTGCATCATACATGTATACAGGGGAAGTAGTACTGTGCATCATACATGTATACAGGGGAAGTAGTACTGTGCATCATACATGTATACAGGGGAAGTAGTACTGTGCATCATACATGTATACAGGGGAAGTAGTACTGTGCATCATACATGTATACAGGGGGAAGTAGTACTGTGCATCATACATGTATACAGGGGGAAGTAGTACTGTGCATCATACATGTATACAGGCGGAAGTAGTACTGTGCATCATACATGTATACAGGGGAAGTAGTACTGTGCATCATACATGTATACAGGGGAAGTAGTACTGTGCATCATACATGTATACAGGGGGAAGTAGTACTGTGCATCATACATGTATACAGGGGAAGTAGTACTGTGCATCATACATGTATACAGGGGAAGTAGTACTGTGCATCATACATGTATACAGAGGAAGTAGTACTGTGCATCATACATGTATACAGGGGAAGTAGTACTGTGCATCATACATGTATACAGGGGAAGTAGTACTGTGCATCATACATGTATACAGGGGAAGTAGTACTGTGCATCATACATGTATACAGAGGAAGTAGTACTGTGCATTATACATGTATACAGGGGAAGTAGTACTGTGCATCATACATGTATACAGGGGAAGTAGTACTGTGCATCATACATGTATACAGGGGAAGTAGTACTGTGCATCATACATGTATACAGAGGAAGTAGTACTGTGCATCATACATGTATACAGGGGAAGTAGTACTGTGCATCATACATGTATACAGGGGAAGTAGTACTGTGCATCATACATGTATACAGGGGAAGTAGTACTGTGCATCATACATGTATACAGGGGAAGTAGTACTGTGCATCATACATGTATACAGAGGAAGTAGTACTGTGCATTATACATGTATACAGGGGAAGTAGTACTGTGCATCATACATGTATACAGGGGGAAGTAGTACTGTGCATCATACATGTATACAGGGGAAGTAGTACTGTGCATCATACATGTATACAGGGGAAGTAGTACTGTGCATCATACTTGTATACAGGGGAAGTATACATGTATACAGGGGAAGTAGTACTGTGCATCATACATGTATACAGGGGGAAGTAGTACTGTGCATCATACATGTATACAGGGGAAGTAGTACTGTGCATCATACATGTATACAGGGGAAGTAGTACTGTGCATCATACATGTATACAGGGGAAGTAGTACTGTGCATCATACATGTATACAGGGGGAAGTAGTACTGTGCATCATACATGTATACAGGGGGAAGTAGTACTGTGCATCATACATGTATACAGGGGAAGTAGTACTGTGCATCATACATGTATACAGGGGGAAGTAGTACTGTGCATCATACATGTATACAGGGGGAAGTAGTACTGTGCATCATACATGTATACAGGGGGAAGTAGTACTGTGCATCATACATGTATACAGGGGGAAGTAGTACTGTGCATCATACATGTATACAGGGGAAGTAGTACTGTGCATCATACATGTATACAGGGGAAGTAGTACTGTGCATCATACATGTATACAGGGGGAAGTAGTACTGTGCATCATACATGTATACAGGGGAAGTAGTACTGTGCATCATACATGTATACAGGGGAAGTAGTACTGTGCATCATACATGTATACAGGGGGAAGTAGTACTGTGCATCATACATGTATACAGGGGAAGTAGTACTGTGCATCATACATGTATACAGGGGAAGTAGTACTGTGCATCATACATGTATACAGGGGAAGTAGTACTGTGCATCATACATGTATACAGGGGAAGTAGTACTGTGCATCATACATGTATACAGGGGGAAGTAGTACTGTGCATCATACATGTATACAGGGGGAAGTAGTACTGTGCATCATACATGTATACAGGGGGAAGTAGTACTGTGCATCATACATGTATACAGGGGAAGTAGTACTGTGCATCATACATGTATACAGGGGAAGTAGTACTGTGCATCATACATGTATACAGGGGGAAGTAGTACTGTGCATCATACATGTATACAGGGGAAGTAGTACTGTGCATCATACATGTATACAGGGGAAGTAGTACTGTGCATCATACATGTATACAGAGGAAGTAGTACTGTGCATCATACATGTATACAGGGGAAGTAGTACTGTGCATCATACATGTATACAGGGGAAGTAGTACTGTGCATCATACATGTATACAGGGGAAGTAGTACTGTGCATCATACATGTATACAGGGGAAGTAGTACTGTGCATCATACATGTATACAGAGGAAGTAGTACTGTGCATTATACATGTATACAGGGGAAGTAGTACTGTGCATCATACATGTATACAGGGGAAGTAGTACTGTGCATCATACATGTATACAGGGGAAGTAGTACTGTGCATCATACATGTATACAGAGGAAGTAGTACTGTGCATCATACATGTATACAGGGGAAGTAGTACTGTGCATCATACATGTATACAGGGGAAGTAGTACTGTGCATCATACATGTATACAGGGGAAGTAGTACTGTGCATCATACATGTATACAGGGGAAGTAGTACTGTGCATCATACATGTATACAGAGGAAGTAGTACTGTGCATTATACATGTATACAGGGGAAGTAGTACTGTGCATCATACATGTATACAGGGGGAAGTAGCACTGTGCATCATACATGTATACAGGGGAAGTAGTACTGTGCATCATACATGTATACAGGGGAAGTAGTACTGTGCATCATACTTGTATACAGGGGAAGTAGTACTGTGCATCATACATGTATACAGGGGAAGTAGTACTGTGCATCATACATGTATACAGGGGGAAGTAGTACTGTGCATCATACATGTATACAGGGGAAGTAGTACTGTGCATCATACATGTATACAGGGGAAGTAGTACTGTGCATCATACATGTATACAGGGGAAGTAGTACTGTGCATCATACATGTATACAGGGGAAGTAGTACTGTGCATCATACATGTATACAGGGGGAAGTAGTACTGTGCATCATACATGTATACAGGGGGAAGTAGTACTGTGCATCATACATGTATACAGGGGGAAGTAGTACTGTGCATCATACATGTATACAGGGGAAGTAGTACTGTGCATCATACATGTATACAGGGGAAGTAGTACTGTGCATCATACATGTATACAGGGGGAAGTAGTACTGTGCATCATACATGTATACAGGGGGAAGTAGTACTGTGCATCATACATGTATACAGGGGGAAGTAGTACTGTGCATCATACATGTATACAGGGGAAGTAGTACTGTGCATCATACATGTATACAGGGGAAGTAGTACTGTGCATCATACATGTATACAGGGGGAAGTAGTACTGTGCATCATACATGTATACAGGGGAAGTAGTACTGTGCATCATACATGTATACAGGGGAAGTAGTACTGTGCATCATACATGTATACAGGGGGAAGTAGTACTGTGCATCATACATGTATACAGGGGAAGTAGTACTGTGCATCATACATGTATACAGGGGAAGTAGTACTGTGCATCATACATGTATACAGGGGAAGTAGTACTGTGCATCATACATGTATACAGGGGAAGTAGTACTGTGCATCATACATGTATACAGGGGGAAGTAGTACTGTGCATCATACATGTATACAGGGGGAAGTAGTACTGTGCATCATACATGTATACAGGGGGAAGTAGTACTGTGCATCATACATGTATACAGGGGAAGTAGTACTGTGCATCATACATGTATACAGGGGAAGTAGTACTGTGCATCATACATGTATACAGGGGGAAGTAGTACTGTGCATCATACATGTATACAGGGGAAGTAGTACTGTGCATCATACATGTATACAGGGGAAGTAGTACTGTGCATCATACATGTATACAGAGGAAGTAGTACTGTGCATCATACATGTATACAGGGGAAGTAGTACTGTGCATCATACATGTATACAGGGGAAGTAGTACTGTGCATCATACATGTATACAGGGGAAGTAGTACTGTGCATCATACATGTATACAGGGGAAGTAGTACTGTGCATCATACATGTATACAGAGGAAGTAGTACTGTGCATTATACATGTATACAGGGGAAGTAGTACTGTGCATCATACATGTATACAGGGGGAAGTAGTACTGTGCATCATACATGTATACAGGGGAAGTAGTACTGTGCATCATACATGTATACAGGGGAAGTAGTACTGTGCATCATACTTGTATACAGGGGAAGTAGTACTGTGCATCATACATGTATACAGGGGAAGTAGTACTGTGCATCATACATGTATACAGGGGGAAGTAGTACTGTGCATCAAACATGTATACAGGAGGAAGTAGTACTGTGCATCATACATGTATACAGGGGGAAGTAGTACTGTGCATCATACATGTATACAGGGGAAGTAGTACTGTGCATCATACATGTATACAGGGGGAAGTAGTACTGTGCATCATACATGTATACAGGGGGAAGTAGTACTGTGCATCATACATGTATACAGGGGAAGTAGTACTGTGCATCATACATGTATACAGGGGAAGTAGTACTGTGCATCATACATGTATACAGGGGGAAGTAGTACTGTGCATCATACATGTATACAGGGGGAAGTAGTACTGTGCATCATACATGTATACAGGGGAAGTAGTACTGTGCATCATACATGTATACAGGGGAAGTAGTACTGTGCATCATACATGTATACAGGGGGAAGTAGTACTGTGCATCATACATGTATACAGGGGAAGTAGTACTGTGCATCATACATGTATACAGGGGAAGTAGTACTGTGCATCATACATGTATACAGAGGAAGTAGTACTGTGCATCATACATGTATACAGGGGAAGTAGTACTGTGCATCATACATGTATACAGGGGAAGTAGTACTGTGCATCATACATGTATACAGGGGAAGTAGTACTGTGCATCATACATGTATACAGGGGAAGTAGTACTGTGCATCATACATGTATACAGGGGGAAGTAGTACTGTGCATCATACATGTATACAGGGGGAAGTAGTACTGTGCATCATACATGTATACAGGGGAAGTAGTACTGTGCATCATACATGTATACAGGGGAAGTAGTACTGTGCATCATACATGTATACAGAGGAAGTAGTACTGTGCATCATACATGTATACAGGGGAAGTAGTACTGTGCATCATACATGTATACAGGGGAAGTAGTACTGTGCATCATACATGTATACAGGGGAAGTAGTACTGTGCATCATACATGTATACAGGGGAAGTAGTACTGTGCATCATACATGTATACAGGGGAAGTAGTACTGTGCATCATACATGTATACAGAGGAAGTAGTACTGTGCATTATACATGTATACAGGGGAAGTAGTACTGTGCATCATACATGTATACAGGGGGAAGTAGTACTGTGCATCATACATGTATACAGGGGAAGTAGTACTGTGCATCATACATGTATACAGGGGAAGTAGTACTGTGCATCATACATGTATACAGGGGGAAGTAGTACTGTGCATCATACATGTATACAGGGGGAAGTAGTACTGTGCATCATACATGTATACAGGGGAAGTAGTACTGTGCATCATACATGTATACAGGGGAAGTAGTACTGTGCATCATACATGTATACAGGGGGAAGTAGTACTGTGCATCATACATGTATACAGGGGAAGTAGTACTGTGCATCATACATGTATACAGGGGAAGTAGTACTGTGCATCATACATGTATACAGAGGAAGTAGTACTGTGCATCATACATGTATACAGGGGAAGTAGTACTGTGCATCATACATGTATACAGGGGAAGTAGTACTGTGCATCATACATGTATACAGGGGAAGTAGTACTGTGCATCATACATGTATACAGGGGAAGTAGTACTGTGCATCATACATGTATACAGGGGAAGTAGTACTGTGCATCATACATGTATACAGAGGAAGTAGTACTGTGCATTATACATGTATACAGGGGAAGTAGTACTGTGCATCATACATGTATACAGGGGGAAGTAGTACTGTGCATCATACATGTATACAGGGGAAGTAGTACTGTGCATCATACATGTATACAGGGGAAGTAGTACTGTGCATCATACTTGTATACAGGGGAAGTAGTACTGTGCATCATACATGTATACAGGGGAAGTAGTACTGTGCATCATACATGTATACAGGGGGAAGTAGTACTGTGCATCAAACATGTATACAGGAGGAAGTAGTACTGTGCATCATACATGTATACAGGGGGGAAGTAGTACTGTGCATCATACATGTATATAGGGGAAGTAGTACTGTGCATCATACATGTATACAGGGGGAAGTAGTACTGTGCATCAAACATGTATACAGGAGGAAGTAGTACTGTGCATCATACATGTATACAGGGGAAGTAGTACTGTGCATCATACATGTATTCAGGGGAAGTAGTACTGTGCATCATACATGTATACAGGGGGGAAGTAGTACTGTGCATCATACATGTATACAGGGGGAAGTAGTACTGTGCATCATACATGTATACAGGGGAAGTAGTACTGTGCATCATACATGTATACAGGGGGAAGTAGTACTGTGCATCATACATGTATACAGGGGGAAGTAGTACTGTGCATCATACATGTATACAGGGGAAGTAGTACTGTGCATCATACATGTATACAGGGGAAGTAGTACTGTGCATCATACATGTATACAGGGGGAAGTAGTACTGTGCATCATACATGTATACAGGGGAAGTAGTACTGTGCATCATACATGTATACAGAGGAAGTAGTACTGTGCATCATACATGTATACAGGGGAAGTAGTACTGTGCATCATACATGTATACAGGGGAAGTAGTACTGTGCATCATACATGTATACAGGGGAAGTAGTACTGTGCATCATACATGTATACAGGGGAAGTAGTACTGTGCATCATACATGTATACAGGGGAAGTAGTACTGTGCATCATACATGTATACAGAGGAAGTAGTACTGTGCATCATACATGTATACAGGGGGAAGTAGTACTGTGCATCATACATGTATACAGGGGGAAGTAGTACTGTGCATCATACATGTATACAGGGGAAGTAGTACTGTGCATCATACATGTATACAGGGGGAAGTAGTACTGTGCATCATACATGTATACAGGGGAAGTAGTACTGTGCATTATACATGTATACAGGGGAAGTAGTACTGTGCATCATACATGTATACAGGGGGAAGTAGTACTGTGCATCATACATGTATACAGGGGGAAGTAGTACTGTGCATCATACATGTATACAAGAGAAGTAGTACTGTGCATCATACATGTATACAGGGGAAGTAGTACTGTGCATCATACATGTATACAGGGGAAGTAGTACTGTGCATCATACTTGTATACAGGGGAAGTAGTACTGTGCATCATACATGTATACAGGGGAAGTAGTACTGTGCATCATACATGTATACAGGGGGAAGTAGTACTGTGCATCAAACATGTATACAGGAGGAAGTAGTACTGTGCATCATACATGTATACAGGGGGGAAGTAGTACTGTGCATCATACATGTATATAGGGGAAGTAGTACTGTGCATCATACATGTATACAGGAGGAAGTAGTACTGTGCATCATACATGTATACAGGGGAAGTAGTACTGTGCATCATACATGTATATAGGGGAAGTAGTACTGTGCATCATACATGTATACAGGGGAAGTAGTACTGTGCATCATACATGTATACAGGGGAAGTAGTACTGTGCATCATACATGTATACAGGGGGAAGTAGTACTATGCATCATACATGTATACAGGGGAAGTAGTACTGTGCATCATACATGTATTCAGGGGAAGTAGTACTGTGCATCATACATGTATACAGGGGGGAAGTAGTACTGTGCATCATACATGTATACAGGGGGAAGTAGTACTGTGCATCATACATGTATACAGGGGGAAGTAGTACTGTGCATCATACATGTATACAGGGGAAGTAGTACTGTGCATCATACATGTATACAGGGGGAAGTAGTACTGTGCATCATACATGTATACAGGGGGAAGTAGTACTGTGCATCATACATGTATACAGGGGGAAGTAGTACTGTGCACTGTATATATACAGGAGAAGTTGTACTGTGCATCATACATGTATACAGGGGAAGTAGTACTGTGCATCATACATGTATACAGGGGAAGTAGTACTGTGCATCATACATGTATACAGGGGAAGTTGTACTGTGCATCATACATGTATACAGGGGAAGTAGTACTGTGCATCATACATGTATACAGGGGAAGTAGTACTGTGCATCATACATGTATACAGGGGGAAGTAGTACTGTGCATCATACATGTATACAGGAGAAGTAGTACTGTGCATCATACATGTATACAGGGGGAAGTAGTACTGTGCATCATACATGTATACAGGGGGAAGTAGTACTGTGCATCATACATGTATACAGGAGGAAGTAGTACTGTGCATCATACATGTATACAGGGGGAAGTAGTACTGTGCACTGTATATATACATGAGAAGTAGTACTGTGCATCATACTTGTATACAGGGGGAAGTAGTGCTGTGCATCATACATGTATACAGGGGGAAGTAGTACTTGCATCATACATGTATACAGGAGAAGTAGTACTGTGCATCATACATGTTGTGAGACACTGAAGGGGTTAACTGTGGATGGGTGGTATGTTTCCCCTAGGTTTTGCTATTATGCAAGGCCATAGTGCTGAAGTTGTGTTATCCAGCACCTTGGACACAGGTGGTGGGAACAGCCCAATCAGCCTCATAAAGCCGCTCAGCAGAGCTGAGAGTGTGGTCTCTCTGAAAGGAGGCTGGAGAGCACGCAGCCTTGACCTCTGTGCCTGGAACAACAAAAGTGTTTTAGTTAGTGGTGAGTCAGAGAACCATTGTTTAGTTAGCACCCTGACGGGTAGGATATTATTTTGATTTTGATGCCTGAATGTAAAGGCTGTTTTATTTTGTTCCTGCTGAAATAAACGCAGGCGAGACCTGTTTTGGACTGTACTTTGGTGTCACTGTCATGAACTGCATCACAGCACCCCGCTACCACGGTCTCTACTGGGCCAAATCCTCCACAATGTATACAGGGGGAAGTAGTACTGTGCATCATACATGTATACAGGGGGAAGTAGTACTGTGCATCATACATATATACAGGAGAAGTAGTACTGTACACTATATATATATATATATATATACAGGAGAAGTAGTACTGTGCATCATACATGTATACAGGGGGAAGTAGTACTGTGCATCATACATGTATACAGAGGAAGTAGTACTGTGCATCATACATGTATACAGGGGAAGTAGTACTGTGCATCATACATGTATACAGGGGAAGTAGTACTGTGCATCATACATGTATACAGGGGAAGTAGTACTGTGCATCATACATGTATACAGGGGAAGTAGTACTGTGCATCATACATGTATACAGGGGGAAGTAGTACTGTGCATCATACATATATACAGGAGAAGTAGTACTGTACACTATATATATATATATATATATACAGGAGAAGTAGTACTGTGCATCATACATGTATACAGGGGAAGTAGTACTGTGCATCATACATGTATACAGAGGAAGTAGTACTGTGCATCATACATGTATACAGGGGAAGTAGTACTGTGCATCATACATGTATACAGGGGAAGTAGTACTGTGCATCATACATGTATACAGGGGAAGTAGTACTGTGCATCATACATGTATACAGGGGAAGTAGTACTGTGCATCATACATGTATACAGGGGGAAGTAGTACTGTGCATCATACATGTATACAGGGGGAAGTAGTACTGTGCATCATACATGTATACAGGGGAAGTAGTACTGTGCATCATACATGTATACAGGGGAAGTAGTACTGTGCATCATACATGTATACAGAGGAAGTAGTACTGTGCATCATACATGTATACAGGGGAAGTAGTACTGTGCATCATACATGTATACAGGGGGAAGTAGTACTGTGCATCATACATGTATACAGGGGAAGTAGTACTGTGCATCATACATGTATACAGGGGAAGTAGTACTGTGCATCATACATGTATACAGGGGAAGTAGTACTGTGCATCATACATGTATACAGAGGAAGTAGTACTGTGCATCATACATGTATACAGGGGAAGTAGTACTGTGCATCATACATGTATACAGGGGAAGTAGTACTGTGCATCATACATGTATACAGGGGAAGTAGTACTGTGCATCATACATGTATACAGGGGAAGTAGTACTGTGCATCATACATGTATACAGGGGAAGTAGTACTGTGCATCATACATGTATACAGGGGAAGTAGTACTGTGCATCATACATGTATACAGAGGAAGTAGTACTGTGCATTATACATGTATACAGGGGAAGTAGTACTGTGCATCATACATGTATACAGGGGGAAGTAGTACTGTGCATCATACATGTATACAGGGGAAGTAGTACTGTGCATCATACATGTATACAGGGGGAAGTAGTACTGTGCATCATACATGTATACAGGGGAAGTAGTACTGTGCATCATACATGTATACAGGGGAAGTAGTACTGTGCATCATACATGTATACAGGGGGAAGTAGTACTGTGCATCATACATGTATACAGGGGAAGTAGTACTGTGCATCATACATGTATACAGGGGAAGTAGTACTGTGCATCATACATGTATACAGAGGAAGTAGTACTGTGCATCATACATGTATACAGGGGAAGTAGTACTGTGCATCATACATGTATACAGGGGAAGTAGTACTGTGCATCATACATGTATACAGGGGAAGTAGTACTGTGCATCATACATGTATACAGGGGAAGTAGTACTGTGCATCATACATGTATACAGGGGAAGTAGTACTGTGCATCATACATGTATACAGAGGAAGTAGTACTGTGCATTATACATGTATACAGGGGAAGTAGTACTGTGCATCATACATGTATACAGGGGGAAGTAGTACTGTGCATCATACATGTATACAGGGGAAGTAGTACTGTGCATCATACATGTATACAGGGGAAGTAGTACTGTGCATCATACTTGTATACAGGGGAAGTAGTACTGTGCATCATACATGTATACAGGGGAAGTAGTACTGTGCATCATACATGTATACAGGGGGAAGTAGTACTGTGCATCAAACATGTATACAGGAGGAAGTAGTACTGTGCATCATACATGTATACAGGGGGGAAGTAGTACTGTGCATCATACATGTATATAGGGGAAGTAGTACTGTGCATCATACATGTATACAGGGGGAAGTAGTACTGTGCATCAAACATGTATACAGGAGGAAGTAGTACTGTGCATCATACATGTATACAGGGGAAGTAGTACTGTGCATCATACATGTATTCAGGGGAAGTAGTACTGTGCATCATACATGTATACAGGGGGGAAGTAGTACTGTGCATCATACATGTATACAGGGGGAAGTAGTACTGTGCATCATACATGTATACAGGGGAAGTAGTACTGTGCATCATACATGTATACAGGGGGAAGTAGTACTGTGCATCATACATGTATACAGGGGGAAGTAGTACTGTGCATCATACATGTATACAGGGGAAGTAGTACTGTGCATCATACATGTATACAGGGGAAGTAGTACTGTGCATCATACATGTATACAGGGGGAAGTAGTACTGTGCATCATACATGTATACAGGGGAAGTAGTACTGTGCATCATACATGTATACAGAGGAAGTAGTACTGTGCATCATACATGTATACAGGGGAAGTAGTACTGTGCATCATACATGTATACAGGGGAAGTAGTACTGTGCATCATACATGTATACAGGGGAAGTAGTACTGTGCATCATACATGTATACAGGGGAAGTAGTACTGTGCATCATACATGTATACAGGGGAAGTAGTACTGTGCATCATACATGTATACAGAGGAAGTAGTACTGTGCATTATACATGTATACAGGGGAAGTAGTACTGTGCATCATACATGTATACAGGGGGAAGTAGTACTGTGCATCATACATGTATACAGGGGGAAGTAGTACTGTGCATCATACATGTATACAGGGGGAAGTAGTACTGTGCACTGTATATATACAGGAGAAGTTGTACTGTGCATCATACATGTATACAGGGGAAGTAGTACTGTGCATCATACATGTATACAGGGGAAGTAGTACTGTGCATCATACATGTATACAGGGGAAGTTGTACTGTGCATCATACATGTATACAGGGGAAGTAGTACTGTGCATCATACATGTATACAGGGGAAGTAGTACTGTGCATCATACATGTATACAGGGGGAAGTAGTACTGTGCATCATACATGTATACAGGAGAAGTAGTACTGTGCATCATACATGTATACAGGGGGAAGTAGTACTGTGCATCATACATGTATACAGGGGGAAGTAGTACTGTGCATCATACATGTATACAGGGGGGAAGTAGTACTGTGCATCATACATGTATACAGGGGGAAGTAGTACTGTGCATCATACATGTATACAGGGGGAAGTAGTACTGTGCATCATACATGTATACAGGGGAAGTAGTACTGTGCATCATACATGTATACAGGGGGAAGTAGTACTGTGCATCATACATGTATACAGGGGGAAGTAGTACTGTGCATCATACATGTATACAGGGGGAAGTAGTACTGTGCACTGTATATATACAGGAGAAGTTGTACTGTGCATCATACATGTATACAGGGGAAGTAGTACTGTGCATCATACATGTATACAGGGGAAGTAGTACTGTGCATCATACATGTATACAGGGGAAGTTGTACTGTGCATCATACATGTATACAGGGGAAGTAGTACTGTGCATCATACATGTATACAGGGGAAGTAGTACTGTGCATCATACATGTATACAGGGGGAAGTAGTACTGTGCATCATACATGTATACAGGAGAAGTAGTACTGTGCATCATACATGTATACAGGGGGAAGTAGTACTGTGCATCATACATGTATACAGGGGGAAGTAGTACTGTGCATAATACATGTATACAGGAGGAAGTAGTACTGTGCATCATACATGTATACAGGGGGAAGTAGTACTGTGCACTGTATATATACATGAGAAGTAGTACTGTGCATCATACTTGTATACAGGGGGAAGTAGTGCTGTGCATCATACATGTATACAGGGGGAAGTAGTACTTGCATCATACATGTATACAGGAGAAGTAGTACTGTGCATCATACATGTTGTGAGACACTGAAGGGGTTAACTGTGGATGGGTGGTATGTTTCCCCTAGGTTTTGCTATTATGCAAGGCCATAGTGCTGAAGTTGTGTTATCCAGCACCTTGGACACAGGTGGTGGGAACAGCCCAATCAGCCTCATAAAGCCGCTCAGCAGAGCTGAGAGTGTGGTCTCTCTGAAAGGAGGCTGGAGAGCACGCAGCCTTGACCTCTGTGCCTGGAACAACAAAAGTGTTTTAGTTAGTGGTGAGTCAGAGAACCATTGTTTAGTTAGCACCCTGACGGGTAGGATATTATTTTGATTTTGATGCCTGAATGTAAAGGCTGTTTTATTTTGTTCCTGCTGAAATAAACGCAGGCGAGACCTGTTTTGGACTGTACTTTGGTGTCACTGTCATGAACTGCATCACAGCACCCCGCTACCACGGTCTCTTCTGGGCCAAATCTCCCACATATGGTGCTTCGGTTTGCGGGCAGTTCAAAAAGACATACACCTGAAAGGCTCGCTACATCCTGCAACATTGCATGGCCTGGGTGAAAGCAGCAGGCAAATTGCAGGACACAGTCAAGATGGAGGACTTTATTAAATACCTGCAAGAGGAGGCCAGAGCTAATCGTCAGCA
This sequence comes from Engystomops pustulosus, assembly GCF_040894005.1. Lineage (NCBI taxonomy): Eukaryota > Metazoa > Chordata > Amphibia > Anura > Leptodactylidae > Engystomops > Engystomops pustulosus. The sequence goes on along the minus strand of NC_092413.1, from coordinate 237,601,107 downwards.
ACAGCAGGCCATGCTCCAGCAGCAGGAGGAGAGGTCCCGCCAGCAGCAAGAGGAGGCCAGAGCTAGTCGACAGCTGCAGCAAGCCATGCTCCAGCAGCAGGAGGAGAGGTCCCGCCAGCAGCAAGCCATGTTCCAGCTGCAGGAGGAGAGGTCCCGCCAGCAGCAGGAAGAGTCCCGAGCCATGTTCCAGCTGATGATGGAAAAGTTTTCTGGCGTTATGGCAGCACCGCAAGCGACGACTACTGAGGGGTCCCATACTGGTTTGCAAGGGTACCCGGTTGTCCAGCGTTCCGCACGGGCTGCAGTACAAAAGGCTTTACAAAAAATGAAGGCGACCGACAATGTGGAGGCGTATCTCACTGTGTTCGAGCGAGTAGCTGAGCGAGAGGAGTTACCAGCTGAGCAGTGGGTTGATGTCCTGGCACCGTTCCTGACAGGCGAGTCGCAGAAGGCCTACTACGACCTGAGTGAAACGGAGGCCCGTGAGTACCCCCAGCTAAAGGCCGAGATTCTTGCTCGTCTTGGGGTCACCGTTCAAGTCTGCTCCAGCCAAGTCCACCAGTGGGCTTACCCCCCCACGCTCCCAAATGCATGACCTGATCCATCTTGTCCGGAAGTGGCTACAACCAGAGGACTGCACCCCAGTACAAATGGTGGAGAGAGTGGTTCTCGACAAGTTCACCCGTTCTCTACCCTCTTGGCTCCAGCGATGGGTTGGACAGGCTGGTCCCACAAAAGCTGAGGAACTCGTGTCCCTAGTAGAGAGATATCGGGCTACGGAGGACCTTCTACTTACCCCTCCCACACGAAGCAGGGCCAGTGACAGGGTCACCAAACCATCTGGTAAGACTGCTACTGCGGAAAAGGGGAGACAGGTCAGGTTGGGAGGGGGTTCATTGGGGGGCGTGGATACCCAGAGACCCAGTTAGGCTCGTGACAGAGGTCATGGCCGTATCCAGTGCTGGGGTGCCATGAAATGGGCCATATTGCTGCCAACTGTCCACTGTCAGTGGAGCCAATGGACTGCAACCAGACCCGGCGAGTGTCACTGTTTTCCCGGGCGGTTCTGGAGGCCGAGTCAGTCACGGATGCAGAACCCCAATTGTGCATGGTCACAATCGGTGGTCACACAGTGGAAGCCTTGCTAGACTCAGGGAGTCTGGTCACCCTGGTACGGGGAACTGTGGTTGATCCTGGACTATACAGTGGGCGGAGAGTGGGAGTGTTGTGTATACATGGGGACACTCGCGAATATCCCACTGCTGTTATCAACCTACATACCCCTTGTGGTACTATTACCCATGAAGTGGGGGTGGTGGGGACCCTGTTTCATGAAGCTATTATCGGCAGAGACCGGTGTTTTGGGACCTCTGGAGACGAAGACCCACCTCCGGTGCTGTTGCAGATAATGGACATCAGGTATGTCCGGCCTTGGCCCCTGAACCCTTTGAGGCCGATGTACCCACACCAGCAGTAGGGGTGACCCCATGTGATGAATTCTCTCCCCTAGAGGTCCTAGCTGGTGAGGTCGAGGGCCACGAGGAGGTGGCCGACATGCCGGACCTTGAGGTTTCTCGTGAGAATTTTGGGGCTGCACAGCTACAGGACCCTACCTTATTTAAAGCACGGGAGAATGTTAAGGTGATAAATGGGGTACTCCAAATACCAGGGGCTGACAAAATATACCCCCGAATGGTGATTGTTGGGGAACTGTTGTACAGGGTTGACCAGGTACGGGGTGAGGAGGTTGAGCAACTTGTAGTACCCCAATCTCACCGTAGGCTGGTGCTAGATTTGGCACATAAACATGTGCTGGGAGGGCACTTAGGTGCTGAGAAGACCCGAGAGAGGATCCTGCATAGATTTTTCTGGCCAGGGGTGTGGGAGGAGGTAAACCGGTATTGTAGCTCCTGCCCTGAGTGCCAACTTACTGCACCGGTTTCCCATTTCAGGAGTCCTCTGGTACCGTTACCAATCATAGAGGTACCGTTTGAACGGGTTGCAATGGATTTGGTTGGCCCCATAGTCAAGTCCACAAGGGGGCACCAGTAGATCCTGGTTATCCTGGACTATGCTATGCGGTATCCGGAGGCAATCCCGTTAAGGAACACCTCCTACAAAAACATTGCTAGGGAGCTGTTCCAGGTATTCTCCCGTACAGGCCTCCCCAAGGAAATCTTGACTGACCAGGGAACCCAATTCATGTCTAGAGTAATGAAGGAGATGTGTAAATTACTGCAGGTTAAACAGCTCCGCACCTCTGTATATCACCCCCAGAACGATGGCCTGGTCGAGAGGTTTAACAAGACCTTGAAAAGGATGGTAAAGAGCGTGGTCAGCAAAGATGGGAAGGACTGGGATTGTTTGTTGCCTTATCTGATGTACGTGAGGTACCCCAGTCTTCCACGGGTTTCTCACCCTTTAAGCTGTTATATGGCCGGTCCCCACGTGGGCTTTTGGATGTAGCTAAGGAGACCTGGGAACAGGAGAGGACCCCCCACCGGAGTGTGATAGAACACGTCTCCCTCATGTAGGACCGCATAGCAGCGGTAATGCCCCTTGTAAAGGAGCACATGACAAGGGCACAAGAGGCCCAGTCTAGGGTCTACAATAGATCAGCCAGACTCAGGACCTTTAACCCAGGCGACAGAGTGCTAGTTCTGGTGCCCACCGTTGAGAGTAGGTTCTTGGCAAAATGGCAAGGTCCATATGAGGTCATGGAGAAAGTGGGGGAGGTAAACTACAAGGTATCTCAGCCGGGGAGAAGGAAACCCGAACAGATATACCACGTGAACCTCCTAAAGCCATGGAGGGAAAGGGAGTCCCTGATGGCTTTGGGAGTAGAAAAAGCGTCTGTCCCCGAGAAGGTGACACCGGAGGTAGGTGTACCCGATGCCAAGGTGCCTGAAGTACGGATCTCGGAGTCCCTCTCCAGGGCCCAGATTCAGGAAGCGCAGGAGTTTGTGCTCCGAAACGTTGATGTGTTCTCTAAGTTACCGGGACGTACTTCAGTCATCAAGCATGACATCATAACCGAACCCCACATCCGGGTACACCAAAAACCCTACCGGGTCCCTGAAGCGCGCCGGCTTGCCATATCCGAAGAAGTCAGGCAGATGTTAGACCTGGGGGTTATCGAGGAGTCTAAGAGTGACTGGTTGAGTCCTATTGTGTTGATTCCCAAACCTGATGTTTCCCTACGGTTCTGCAATGATTTTAGGAAGTTGAACGAGGTGTCCAAATTTGATTCTTATCCTATGCCCTGAGTTGACGAGTTGATAGAACAACTTGGACAGGCTAGGTTCTTCTCCACCCTTGACCTGATGAAAGGGTATTGGCAGGTACCCCTTACTGAAAGGGCCAAAGAGAAGACTGCTTTTGTTACTCCTGACAGGCTTTTTCAGTATGTGGTACTTCCCTTTGGGCTACATGGGGCTCCCGCCACATTCCAGAGGTTAATGGATCTCATGCTAAAACCTCACCGGAGATATGCCTCGGCCTACCTGGATGACATCATAGTCTATAGTAACGATTGGGAGAGTCATCTAGCCAAGGTACAAGCAGTGGTAGACTCCCTGAGGGCAGCAGGGTTGACAGCGAACCCCCAAAAATGTGCACTGGGTCTGGAAAAGGCCCGTTACCTGGGGTACCGTATTGGGCGAGGTGTCATCAAACCACAAGTAAATAAAGTAGAGGCGATCCAGCAGTGGACACGACCTATGAGCAAGAAGCAAGTCAGGGCTTTCCTAGGCATAGTGGGCTATTATCGCCGATTTATTCCCGATTTTGCGACAATAGCGGCACCCCTGACTGACCTGACCAAGGGTAGCAGGGCGGTGATGGTAAAGTGGAGTGAAGAGGCTGAGGGGGCGTTTCAGCGACTTAAGACGGTTTTGTGCGAGGGACCGGTACTGATCACCCCTAACTTCACCAAGACCTTTATTGTGCAGACTGATGCTTGGGCTTAGGGGCTTAGGGGCTGTCCTGTCCCAAGTAGTGGAGGGTGAGGAACATCCTGTGACATTCCTGAGCCGCAAGCTCACACCTCCTGAAAAGAACTATAGTATAGTTGAGAGGGAGTGCTTGGCGATCAAATGGGCTCTGGAATCCCTGAGATATTACTTGGTAGGGCGACAGTTTACACTGCTGACCGATCACTCTCCCCTCACCTGGATGAGTCAGGCCAAAGAGAGGAACGCCAATGTTGCAGAATTTCAAATTCACGGTAGAAAATCGAGCGGGAAAGCTGCATGGGAATGCTGATGCCCTGTCTCGTACCCACTGTCTGATGGCCCACAGGGTCAAACAGAGGGGAAGGGTATGTGAGACACTGAAGGGGTTAACTGTGCGCAGCGTAACGGCATGACGTAGCACGTAGCACGTCACGCGGCACGGCCTCCCTCCGCACCTCCCGCACCCCACGCTGACCTGGCCCTTGGATCCGTCCCGGGAGGAGAAGGGGGATTCGGACCCCCCCCCGGCTTTCCCCGTGGTGGTTGTGACACTGCCAGGCACGCCGATCCTACGTTGATTCCACGCTGATCCCCTATGTGGAGGAAGGAGGAGACCGGCGGTTTGTGGCGCACCTCTGGCGCATTTTTGGCGCACGGCCGCCGAGGCGACTGGGCGCCTGCAGGATACGGAGCGCTGAGCTGGAGGGATTGAGAAGACGAGCGGGGAGCAGATGAAGACCGGTGCCGGACGCGCGCTGACCTGGAGGAAGGCGTTTCGAGCTCCCTGCTGAGGCGGAGTGGCTGGAGGGCTTTCCAGAGTGTCGGCGTGACCGGAGACAGAGTTGGCAAGATTCCTCTCGATTGTGGTCCCTATTGGCATGCTTGAGTCGTCTGCATTTAGAAACACCCCGGGTGACGGGTGAGATGCCCCACGTCTTGCGATTTTGGCCATGCGCTGCAGATCGTCTGGATGGGTGAGATGTATCTGGCCTTAATTTTTTTCTTCTTCCAGCGGGCTACATACGGTACTAACTTTGATTTCTTCCTAACCAAAATAATATCCGCATGACATTTGCCTGCTATTTGCCTGCCATCTGCCTGCTTTTTGCCTGATATATAATAGCCATTCTCATCCTTGCATCTAACTTTTCTAACATTGCCAAGCTGCAAGCTATATATTTGTGACCTGTTAAGAAGTCTGAAGATAAGCTTATAACTGCAACGTGATATTTCGCTATTCTGTGCTATACTAACTCTGCATATTTGCCTGCTACCTGCCTGCTATTTGCTTGATATATGATAGCCTCGCATCTAACTTCGCTAGTACCTGTGACATGTCAAGAATGTTGAAGATAAGCTAATAACTATAACGTGGTATTTTGATATATTGTGCCATATTAACTCTGCACACAGAACTTTTTAATGATTGGGGCGAACGGTCCCTGCTTATGACTATGCTTGTTATTTAGAATTGGCTTATCCGTCTTGCAAATCACGCTGTGTAGATTATTCTCCTCTTATACTACTTGCTATTTTTCAGGGGTTTGCATCTCGGCTACCATACTAATGTTATATTGATCTTTGTCAGTTGTGAAGTAGATGTTGCTGCACTATTGGGCTGCGGTAGTCGGGCCCTTGGTCTCTCGTTCTTTCTTTTTTCTCTCCTCCCAGAGATAACACGTTCTGGTTTAGGGGACAATCCTTGCCCTATTAGGGATGCCTCCAAAAAATATCTCAAGGAAATCCCTGGGGGCAGTTTCCCCCAGGGAGAAAGAGAAAGGAGGGGTTAAAGGAGATAACTCCACAAAGTTAGATAAACTATGGAAGTCCCCCCCAGTTAAAACACGTACAGGCTCGACCTTACAGAAAAATCTTGAAAATGAAACTCAAGACCCCAAAAATAAATCACAAGGCTCAAGAGCAGCTACGACTGCTGAGGGGGAGGATCAGGATGAGGACGAACCAAATATGGGGGGAGAAAACATAATGTTAAAAGAGATCTTAGAATCCATAAAAACATGTAATGCAGCAATACTGGGACTCACAGATCAGGTGGGGGCCCTGAGAGGAGACGTCTCGCTCTTGAGAGAAGAACTGAACAGGGTAAGAGATAAACAAAAAACCGCAGAAGACAAAATCACTAATATTGAGAAAGAGGTGGGCACCCTTAAAAAAATCACTTCTCGTCTTGAGACAGAGAATAAGGCCCTCAAAGGAAAAATAGCGGATATGGAGGATCGCTCAAGAAGAGCTAACTTAAGATTAATAGGGGTCCCAGAAAAAGCTGAGGGGGAGAATCCCGTAAGCTTCATTAAAGAATGGTTTTTGAAGGAAATAGGGAAGGAACATCTTTCCCAGTCTTTTGACATTGAACGGGCACACAGAATCCCGGCAGGACCTTATATCCCCGGGAATACCCCTCGTACTCTTATCTGCAAAGTATTACTCTCGAGAGATCGGGACATGATATTGAAACGAGCACGTGATCTAAAAGATCTATCAATCCAAGGGTCTAAGGTTGCAATATACCCGGACTTCTCTAAGGACACCCTCCAGAAGAGGAAGAGTTTTCTGGAGGTGAAAAAAAGGTTGAGAGACAAGGGTATTATTTATTCTTTAATGTTCCCGGCCAAATTGAAAATTATCTTCAAAGGTCAGTCCCAGTTCTTCAGTACGCCAGAACAAGTCTCAGATTGGTTAGACCTTAAGGGACTATAAATTTGGAAATCTAGGTCATTATGAGTTGTCTCAGGCCAGCAATTGGGGGAGACGGGGGTGAGGGGGGTGGGAAAGTGGCTGAAGTAGGTAGAGTTGTACTATGGTAGAACAGGTGGGGGGAGTTGGGGGGGGAGGGATGAACCGATGCTGGGGATGTTGTTTGGTCGTAGGGTTGCCCTTTCTTTTCTTCTCTTGTTTAGCTTGTAGATATAAATGGGTACTAGATTTATAGTATGGAATATAAGAGGACTAAAAGATCGCTTGAAACGTTGCATTATCTTTGATTATATTGTTAAACAATTACCAGCGATCGTTATTTTACTGGAGACACATCTCGATAAGGAATCTTTAAATCTTGTGGAAAGGAGGTGGGCCAGTCAGACGTACAATTCAGTTTTTTCAACATTTTCTAGAGGAGTTTCTATCCTGGTGCATAGATCAGTAGACTTCCAACTATTGGAAGCAAGGACTGACCCCGATGGAAGATATGTATTTTTATTAGGTATTCTAGATGGCATTAAATGCGTTGTGGCAGGAGTATACATACCCCCCCCCCCCTTCAGATATGATGTATTGATAAGCCTATTGCCTTTTATGGAGAAGGTGGGAGAATGCCCAGCTCTGGTCCTTGGCGACTTTAATGCCGTAATGTCGGAAAAGCTTGATCGTTTAGGGAAAAAAAACCCGGCAAGTATAGAGACGGGAGACACCCCCTTTGCTAGGTTTTGTCAGGAAGTGGGTTGGAGAGACGTATGGAGATCCCTAAAAGGGGAGCAACCGATTTTTTTCATGCTACAATCGCTCCCATAATACTTTCTCCAGGATAGATTTAGCGTTGGTTAACGATCTTGCCCTCGACCGGGTGGGGAAAATTCGGTATGATAATCGCTCCATCTCCGATCACTCCCCACTTGTTCTGGAGATGTCTGGACCTGCGAAACCTGGCTGTAAATTTTGGAAGCTTAATGCGCATTGGCTAGTGCTACTGACAGACGAGGACAAAATTAAGGAAATGATATGTAGCTTTATTGTGAGGAATAGAACTGGGGCCTCCCTCGGGTTAATGTGGGATGCCTTGAAATCCTTCCTTAGAGGGATACTAAACTCAGAAATCATATACCTGCGCAAGCAATGGGCCAGAAAGGAGAGGCTATTAAAAAAGGAGGTAAAAGATAAAGAGAAGGCCTTGCTAGAGTGTGGTTCGAGTGAGCGGCGTGATAGCTTTATTAAGGCACAAGAGGAATATAATAATCTTATGGCAGACAAGGCGATGCAGAAATTATTTTTTTTAGATCAGAGGGCACATTGCGAGAGTGGGGTTCCCTCCAAGGGACTTCTGCAGAAAGTTAAAAAACAACAGGAGGAAAATAGAATTACGGCCATTAAAAATAATTTCGGGGACACAACTACTAATGCTGAGGAGATTAGAGATACTTTTCTAAAATTTTTTCAAGGAATTTACGCCTCAGATCTGGAAGCGACAATAGGGGACATAAGACATTTTTTAGATAATGTACAATTTCCATCCCTCTTGGGGGAAGGGATAGATGCGCTATCACGTTCTATAACGATTTCAGAGCTTGAGGAGTCCCTGGTATCCTCCAGACGTAATTCCGCCCCGGGATTGGATGGGCTTCCTATAGAAGTCTATAGTAGATTTGGCTCTATTCTTTTACCTCTTATGATGGAGATATGGGAAGCGGCACAAGAGGAGGGTAGGTTGCCTGATTCGTGGTATGAGGCAAGTATAGTCCTGATTCATAAAAAAAATAAAGACCCACTGGAAGCGGAATCCTATAGACCGATCTCGCTTATTAATGCAGATGCCAAGCTGATGGCCAAACTACTGTCAAACAGATTAAAAGAGTTTGCTCCTACACTTATACATGAAGACCAATGTGGTTTTTTGACCGGTCGTCAGAGCAAGACTAATATAAGACGGCTCTATGCAGGTTTGCAGATGGGCCGGGGGGGGTCGCGCTCCATCCTGTCACTGGATGCTTCTAAGGCCTTTGATAGGGTGGAGTGGGACTTCCTTTGGGAGGTCCTGCATAGATTTGGGCTGGGCTCTCCTTTCGTGGACTGGGTCAGGCTCTTTTACAAGTCCCCAAGGGTTTGTATCAGGGTTAATAACGACTTCTCCCCTTTTTTTACACTGTCTAGGGGTACTAGGCAAGGATGCCCCCTGTCCCCGTTGCTATTTGCGCTGTATATAGAACCTTTGGCAATAAGACTTAGGGCAGACAGGGAGATAGAGGGGGGAGGATTAGCTGGACCCGAGGATAAGATAATGCTATATGCGGATGATGTCCTTCTATTTCTTAAAGACTCAGAAATTTCGGTACCAAAAGCCCTGAAGGTTATTCAGGAATTTGGTAGATTCTCGGGCTTCCAGATTAACTCCCATAAGTCGATTTTGGTCCCTTTAGATGACGTCCCCCACTCCAGTTATTCGCAGTTGGAACTGAAGGTCTCCTCCGTATGTGATTATCTTGGGCTAAAGATCACGGCCAAAGTAGATGAGTATATTACGCTGAATCTGGCTCCTTTGCTAACAAAAATAAAAAATAAGGTGAATACATGGAACACGTTGCCATTAAACCGAGCAGAGAGAGTTATACTTATTAAGAGTGTATTGCTCCCTCAAATACTATATGTATTATCTAACTCGCCTTGCTGGATAGGGAAGAAATGGTTTGGGCTTATCCGTGCGATTTTAAATAAACTACTTTGGGGGAGAAAAAGGGTGCGCATTAAACAAGAAACTTTAATGCTTAATAAGGAAAGGGGAGGTCTGTCGTTACCATCCTTTTTTCATTATTTTTTGGCGGCACAGACACAATTCATTTTGGAAAATAGACAGTCAAACATATTTTATGCGATTACTTTGCAGCTGGAGCGAAGTTTTGATTCAATTCTGGCTCTATTGGAGTCAGGTCAACTGAAACGTCTTAACGCTAAAAGATTCCCCTTGGCACGGTTATTGGAACACACTTGGAGAGATCTGAGAAGTTTATTTGGTATTGAGGGAGGTTTTAAGTTCACCCCGTTGTGGGGTAACCTTAATTTTCCTGAGCTGGCTAAAATGGATGACGTTGGGTTTTGGGAAAGAAATGGGATTAAGTCTCTGGAGCAGTTGGAAGAAGATGGGACATTACCCTCTTTTCAGGATTGGTGCGATAGGGACACTTTGGAGGAAAGGGACTTTTTTAGGTACTGTCAAATTGCGCACGCATATAGGAAAGAAGTATATCATGATAGATTCACGAGACACTTAGAGAGCAAATTTATGGAATTATTAGATTTAGAGGTATCACGACTTAAGTTATCATGTATTTATGGCCGACTTAGGATTAGAATAGACCAGAAGGGTAGCCATGTTACTCAACTGAAATGGTCAAACCAGGTCGGTCCTATCACGGCGACACAATGGCGAGAAATTTATAAGAATGTGATTAGATCAACGATTAATTTAAATCACAGGTGTACACAATTACATATATTATATCGAATTTACTACACACCAGACTTAATGTTTAAAATTGGTTTAATTGAAAACTCTAATTGTAGGAGGTGTAATCGTTCCCAAGCCGATATCCTACATGTTCTATGGGACTGCCCGAAGCTCAATCTGTATTGGGAGGGGATATTTACGCGTATAGAGGAACAGTTACAAACTGTGCTCCCGCGTGTTGCCACCTTTGGGGTCTTGGGCCTACTCCCGATCTCCCTAGAGGATAGAATAAAAAGTGACTTGGCCTTGAAGACCATCTTTCTTGCAAGATTAGTGTTAGTTAAACACTGGATAGACGAGAAGACCCCAACTGTCAATGAATGGATCAACTTAGTCAAGCGTATAAAAACATACGAATGCGCATACGAGAAACGGTATAGGAAGGGCACCAAACTGAAAGATATTTGGAACCAGTGGAGCCTATAAGAGGTTTCCGCTGTTCTCTACGGTATATTTATTGGAACCATCCAGCGTCTCCAGCATCGGTAGAGGGTGGGGGGGTGGGTGGGTCTGGGGGGGGCTGTATCCTGATTGTAATAAGGACATGCTTTGTTATAGGATGACGGCTCTTAATATGAAATGCTTTGATGTGGTTTTGGATACCGCAAAAAAATGTCATGTAACCTTTTGACTTGTCTAAAAGCAAATAAAAAAAAAAAAAAAAAAAGAAGGGGTTAACTGTGGATGGGTGGTATGTTTCCCCTAGGTTTTGCTATTATGCAAGGCCATAGTGCTGAAGTTGTGTTATCCAGCACCTTGGACACAGGTGGTGGGAACAGCCCAATCAGCCTCATAAAGCCGCTCAGCAGAGCTGAGAGTGTTGTCTCTCTGGAGGCTGGAGAGCGCACATAGCCCTGACCTCTGTGCCTGGAACAGCAAAAGTGTTTTTGTTAGTGGTGAGTCAGAGAACCATTGTTTAGTTAGCACCCTGACGGGTAGGATATTATTTTGATTTTGATGCCTGAATGTGAAGGCTGTTTTATTTTGTTCCTGCTGAAATAAACGCAGGCGAGACCTGTTTTGGACTGTACTTTGGTGTCACTGTCGTGAACTGCATCACAGCACCCCGCTACCACGGTCTCTACTGGGCCAAATCCTCCACAATGTATACAGGGGGAAGTAGTACTGTGCATCATACATGTATACAGGGGGAAGTAGTACTGTGCATCATACATATATACAGGAGAAGTAGTACTGTACACTATATATATATATATATATATATATACAGGAGAAGTAGTACTGTGCATCATACATGTATACAGGGGGAAGTAGTACTGTGCACTGTATATATACAGGAGAAGTAGTACTGTGCACTGTATATATACAGGAGAAGTAGTACTGTGCACTGTATATATACAGGAGAAGTAGTACTGTGCACTGTATATATATATATATATATATATATACAGGAGAAGTAGTACTGTGCACTGTATATATACAGGAGAAGTAATACTGTGCACTGTATATATATATATATATATATATACAGGAGAAGTAGTACTGTGCACTGTATATATACAGGAGAAGTAGTACTGTGCACTGTATATATACAGGAGACGTAGTACTGTGCACTGCCCATATATACAGGAGAAGGAAGTGCTCGGCCTGTGGGTGTGGTTCTGATTGCTCCAGGTGCTCTGTCTGTGAGTGAGAGCCAGGAGATCCCAGAGCAGCCGGGGCCTGTATTTCTCCCCAGGGAGAGTGCAGGTCCTGAGAATGAGCAGCGGACGCCAGTCCAAGGTCTCCAATTCCCGGACTAGGCCGGCAGGAGCTGGAGAGACGCAACAACCGGCCATGCCAGCAGCGGTCAGAAGATCGGAGAGGAGTCGCAGCAATGCAGCCCCACGCGGGTCGCAACCAGAAATCCGTGGACGCCAAATTGCCCCAGGTGGAGGTGAGGTGGCAGGACCCAGCAGCGCTCCTTCTGGAGCAGCCTCACAGCTAAGTACTCACGGGGGTGACCAGGATTGGTGGGTGCGCAAGGCCCGGGAGCCCGCATTGTCGAGAACCTCCGTAAGTATGAGGAAGCCAGTAAGACCATGTGGCGGTTCCGGGAGGAGCTGCGAGAGACCCGGGCAAAGATGGCTACAGCGACCAGGACCAGCAAGGTGGAGCTAGCGGAGATTGTAAAGCGGCTAAAGAAAAACATCAACTCTCTGGAGGGAAGGAAGACCATCATCCTGCAGCACAGCGGCCCCTTCAGAGAGAAGATGGAGAACGATGACCGGTTCCGGGCCATGGAGGAGGAGAAAACCCGGAGACTGAGGGGCCTCCAGTCGCAGATGGATGAGGAGGAGGTGGAAGAGACTGCACCAGAGCATCAGCAGTGTCCATCTGCAGCAACATCAGCAGACTCCGTACAGCGAGCCCTCTGCAGAGCAGGTGGCTCTACCATCAGACTCCAGCTCTGCTGGTGAGGGGGAAGATGACACCAGCGGCCGGGGTGGGAGGCTGATGGCGCAGATTCGCCTCCTCGAGTCTCTGGTCCATATGGAGAACATAGAGGAGGTGAGACTTGTATATGTATCCCACCCAGTGCACCCCCCGCCAGCGGCAGGGAAAGCCCGTTGTGCGAGTCCCACTTCCCGCCCCAGCTCGAGTTCTGTTGTGGACCCTGAGCAAGGGAGTGGGAAGATAAAACCTGTGGCATCGCTAATGGCAACGGACATCATCTCTGCTTGTGGTAGCAAAGGTGGCGTGGGGCAGACATCGGCAATGAGGCCGAACAGTGAGGGCGGCCCGGCGGCGGGCACGGCATGTTCTGGTTCTGGTGCTCGGGTCCGTCCCTCAGTGAGAGGGGGGGGGGGCGGCCTGGCACTAGAGCCTGCTGTGAGTGCTCCGGCTGCCCTGGAACCTGTGGCAGCTGCTAAGCGGTTGCCGCTGTGTGAAGGGGCAGTTGGGGCAAAGGGACCCGATCCTCCTGGAGGAAAAAAAAGGACGCTGGACTGGATGGGACTATCTCAAGCCAGGGGTCGGCCTCCTGTCCTGGGGAGATGGTCCTATCCACTGCGGCAAAGACTGCAGCTGGTCCAGCCACTGTGTGTGTGGAAGCTAGTGTACCATCTTGTAATGTGAATAGTGGTGTGAATGGTGGTAGTAATAATGTTGTAGGTGGTGGGCCTGTAGGGTCAGTGGGGGCTGGTCCATCTGCCCATCAGCCCCATCTCAGGCGCGCAGTTATGCGAGTGTCGCTGCTGGGGCTGCTGGTGTATCCTCCCCATCACCAGACTTTGGGGACGGCATGTTGCAACGGCGCCTCCTGGAGGCCCTCAGAAGGGGAGAGAGAACGATGAATGTAGAGGGGCAGGAGGTTGATTTATCCTTCTGGATAGACAGGTTTGGCCTGTCAGCCTTCCGAGAGGAAAGAGGGGGAGACACTGTGTGGTCTCTCCCGACAGCCGGGTCAGTGGGGACTCGTAGGAATGTGGTCCGTCTTCGCTGGAGGGGCAGTGATGCGTGCCCTCCAAGGGCAAAAGTAGTAGAGCTCCTTCTGAGGATGAACTTCAAGGCAGTTGACATCTTTGCCTTGATACATCCCTATGGCACCCCCATTTTTGACATCAGCTTTGTTCGGCCGGAGGGCCTTGAGCTCTTTTGGTCGAATTATGAGCTGAAGCGCAATGAGCCCGGCTGGCGGGATTTCGCTGTGCAAGCGGTGTCCCGTCAAAATGAGGTCAAGAGAGTGACCGTTTTAACATGTAATGAGTCACTTTCATGCATGGATATTATGACCTGGTTGAACAGGTATGGCGAAGTGGTGGCAGTTCCTAAAAAGAACTTGGATGAGTTTGGCATCTGGTCAGGAGCCTGGACCTTCATGGTTAATTTGAGGCGTTCAGGAGGTACGGTCACCCACATTCCCTCCTCAGCTTTCTTGGGGAGGGACAGAATCCTGATCTTTTACCAGGGGCAGCCAAAGGTCTGCCACAGATGCGGTGATCCCACGCACTTTAGCGCCATCTGCCATTTGCAGAAGTGCGCATTGTGGGGTGGGGTTGGTCATCTTGCCGCAAACTGTGAGCAGATCAGGTGTCATCTGTGTGGTGAGCTTGGTCACCCGTTCAGTCGCTGCCCTCGCTCATTTGCCAATATAGTCGGAGCCCCAGTGGGAGAGAGCCGAGGTGTTGCTCCTGCTGTGGAGGGTTCTGCTAGGGCTGAAGGGGCAGAGGGGCCAAGGAAGAAAGGCAAAACCATGCCGCCTTCTAAGTTGAGGCGACTTGAAGGCCGTCGAAGGAGCAGAGAGCTTGGGGAGCCCCAGGCTGCTGGGGTGAGCCATAGCCCTGTTCCTGAGACAAGTGCTGCCGCAGCTGAGGCCCTGGGGGAACAGGACTTGGATGAAGAGGTCAGGAGGCTGGAGAAAGAGGAAGAGGCCATCACCACTGGTTCCTCTCTTTATGAGAGTATGGATGAGGACAATAGGAGGTGGCTAAATGAAAAACGTAAGAAGGGTGCCAAAAAGAAAAAACGCAAAACTGTAAAAGCTGCAGCCGCTTCAAAGGAAGGCCAAACCACCTCCCCTTTGATTGTTCTCTCAAACCGTTTCCAAGCTCTCAAGGATATCTCCTCTTCGGAAGAGAAGGTAGGGGGTAAGGATCCGGAGTCAGTGGCGGTAGGTCCTGTGGGGGGCACCGAGTCTCCCTCGAGGGGGGAAACTGGCCCAGAGTCTGCTGATGGGGATGATGAGTCTGACGGTGGGGTAACCAAGGGGGCAATGGATATGTCTGTCTCCCTAAAGCGTAGAGGTTGCTCCTCGTCAGACGGTGGTAAGGAGGGGGGTGGGAAAAAGAAAGCCGTCTAACTCAATCACTCTTGATGGCGGCACCCACTCCGTTGACGCTGGCGTCCATTAATGTCACCAGCATTAAGTCTGATGCGGCTAGATTTGCGGCCTTTGATTTTCTCGGCCGCGTTGAAGCCGACATTTTATTTTTGCAGGAGACCAGGCTTCCAGATTTGGCGGCCGTGTATAAAGCTAAGAGGGAATGGAGACACGGGCCTTCCTATTGGTCTCTTGCGGCCGAGCCGTATAGCGGAGTTGCGGTACTTTTTACCGCACTGGTAGAATGCCGACGGGTTATTGAGTTAGAAATGGGGAGGTGCCTGATCCTGGATGTCCTCATGAAGGGACAAGAACTTCGTCTTATTAATATCTATGGTCCCCAGTCTTGCTGGAGTAGAAAGTGTCTCTTTATGAGGATCAAGCCCTACCTTTTTACAAGTCGGCAGGTGGTCTTTGGAGGAGACTTTAACGCTGTCACAAGGCTCCAAGATAGGGGAGGTTCCATAGACACGCTGACTTATGATAACGTAGAACTTAATAGCATAGCTAGTGAGGCTCGCCTGGTGGATGTCCACATCCGGCACACCCCAGGCCACGCGGGGTTCACCTATTATAGGGGTAGCTGCAGGTCTAGAATAGACAGGTTTTATTTAAAGGAGGAAGCCATTTCTTTAGCAGTGTCCATTGTTGAGGTGGAGTTCTCCGACCACTGTCTAATTTTGTTTCCTCTGAATGTTACAGAGACCCCTGGATGGGAAGAGGCTATTGGAAGCTCAATTCGTCTCTCGTGGAGGAAGCGGAGATAAGACAATCCTTTGAGGACTTTCTTCAGAGCCAGGTACCATTGCTGGGCCTTTGTAGCAGTAAGTCAGAGTGGTGGGAGATGGTCAAGAAAAGGGTGGCGAGATTCTTCCGTCAGCTCTCGAGCCTTAGGAGCCTGGACAGGTACCGCCTGTATAAGGGCCTGAGGAGGAAACTCGAGCATCTCGTCTCGACTGGAGGTTTTTTGTGAGGACATCTCCAGAGTGAAATCCTTGCTGAAGAGGTGTCAGTAGGATAGACACGCATCTTTGGTTTTTGAGAGGGATTACGGGAAATACCGCTCGCCCCAACCCTTACAGAAACTGCAAGACGTCAGTGAGTAGTAAAGTTGTCACGGGACAACTTCTACTCACACCTCTTGGGCAGGAAGGATCTAGATTGGGATGTGATGTCAGCTTTCTTGGCTGAAGCTGTCCCTTAGCCAGGAGTAGACCCTTTACTTAATGTTTTGACAGGGTTGGTAACTGGAAGGGGTACTTGCTGTCATTGGATCAGGCAAAAGCGGTTGATCCGGTTGACCCCGAGTCCTTCTGGTCTTTCTTTCTGAGGTATGGTCTGCCAGGGGAGTTTTTGTATGCAGGGGCAGAGAGTTTCCCGTTTGTGAACATTTGGATTGGCTGATCTTTTGAAATTTGGTCTGGTGTTCGCCAGGGTTGTCCTCTGAGCCCACTTCTATATGTATTCGCGATTGACCTATTCCTTAGGAGGGTTGATCGTGGGCAGTTGGTGGGAGCCGGGATGGACCAGGCGGCACCGAAAGCGACTCTATGGTACCATATGCCGATGATGTCACCGTTTTTTTGTGTCCTTGCGAGATCAACTGGGATGTTGAGTGAGTTGAGTTGAATGTGAGAGTCTCTGCATGGGAGAGGGAGGTCCAGGCTTTGATCTCCCGGACACCCTTCCAGGGCCCCAAGACTCTGTCAAAATTCTCGGCATCTAATTTGGCCAAGGGGATTTCCCCATGCTTAAGATTGCCACCCAGAAGGTGGACCAGTGGAAGACTTGGTCTTTGACCCTCAGAGAAAGGATAAACCTGATCAAAAGTTACCTGCTCCTGTTACTGGGCAGTGCATCTTTGTATCTGTGCATGTGGGGGAATAATCTGAACCTAGTAAAGATGGAGGTTACTTACTGCACGAGGAGACAAGGAGGGTTTCGTGTGGTCAACCCTGGGATATTCTTAACAAATAAGTTTCTTAAAATCTGTGTTGCAAACCTCTGGAAAGAGAGGGCTCCTTCGTGGGTATAGTCCTGTAGGGGATGGTTTAGGTCTTTCCTCCAGGAATGAGGACAGGAGGACAAGTGAAGGATCTTCGTACACCGCATGGGCATCTTCCAGCTTACGTTACCATGGTCCTAAAGGTTATTCGCCGGTGGGGTCTGGAAATGTGGGAGATCAGGACCATTTCCTTGACAAAACAGATCTGTTGACCAATTTCCAGAAGCCTCTGGCCCTCAGGGATTGCCCAAGTTGGGATCTGGGGGTGTGTTTGAGACTTCTTAATTCCATCGGGATCCCCTTGTAGTTTTGGGACGTGACTTGGCGCTGCTTCCATGGAAAGCTGTGTGTGAGGGACAATCTGAAGTGTAGGAGCTCTGAGGAAAGGGGTTTTCCCCAGGAGGAGTGCGGTGGCCTGCTGGAGAGCATGGACCACTTCCTGCTTCAGTGCCCCTTTTAACACAGAGGTGTACAACCGGGTGGGCGCTTCCATCCATTGGCCCGGGTTGGCCGGTCTCTCCTATGCGGAGTGGGCCTATGGAGCATTCAGAAGCCTGGGTGGCCGGGACCGCTGCACGTTATTCCTAGTTAGTCTAGTGGTCAGGGACCATACGTAGAACGCACGGTGTTTAGTATCAATGAAGCGTAAAATCCTCCCGGTGGATGAGGTGGTTAGGAACATTCTGGGTGACCTGGTGAAGGTGCGCTCTCTGGAGTATGAGAGGTTGGGCACGGGAAGGGCCTCTCTCCTTAGTGCCCCTTAGTCTGTCCTCTCCCTCCTGGTGAAGGTGGCTCTCTGGAGTATGGGAGGCTGGGCACGGGGAGGACCTCTCTCCTTAGTGTCCCTTAGTCTGTCCTCTCCCCTCCTGGTGAAGGTGCGCTCTCTGGAGTATGAGAGGCTGGGCACAGGGAGGGCCTATCTCCGTAGTGTCCCTTAGTCCGTCCTCTCCCTCCTGGCGAAGGTTCGCTCTCTGGAGTATGAGAGGCTGGGCACGGGGAGGGCCTCTCTCCTTAGTGTCTCTTAGTCTGTCCTCTCCCTCCTGGTGAAGGTGAGCTCTCTGGAGTATGAGAGGCTGGGCACAGGGAGGGCCTATCTCCGTAGTGTCCCTTAGTCCGTCCTCTCCCTCCTGGCGAAGGTTCGCTCTCTGGAGTATGAGAGGCTGGGCACGGGGAGGGCCTCTCTCCTTAGTGTCTCTTAGTCTGTCCTCTCCCTCCTGGTGAAGGTGCGCTCTCTGGAGTATGAGAGGCTGGGCACAGGGAGGACCTCTCTCCTTAGTGTCCCTTAGTCTGTCCTCTCCCTCCTGGTGAAGGTGCGCTCTCTGGAGTATGAGAGGCTGGGCACAGGGAGGACCTCTCTCCTTAGTGCCCCTTAGTCTGTCCTCTCCCCTCCTGGTGAAGGTGAGCTCTCTGGAGTATGAGAGGCTGGGCAGGGGGAGGGCCTCTCTCCTTAGTGTTTCCTTGTCTGTCCTCTCCCCCTCCTGGTGAAGGTGCGCTCTCTGGAGTATGAGAGGCTGGGCACGGGGAGGGCCTCTCTCCTTAGTGTCCCTTAGTCTGTCCTCTCCCCTCCTGGTGAAGGTGCACTCTCTGGAGTCTGAGGGGCTGGGCACGGGAGGGCCTCTCTCCTTTGGAGGGGGTTCTCCTTTAGTGTCCCTTAGTCTGTCGTCTCCTCTCCTGGTGTTGGGCTGATGCTGACACTGCAGATTTTTGTTTTGTTTTGAGGATCCGGTAGATGTGGGACCTGGAGGCGCCGAACTTGGGCTTTGTGGGAATAATAATGATAATTTGTGTAGTTGTTGTGTTAATATTATTATTATATTGTTTATGTGTTAGTTATATGATAGTAGGGGGGTTGTTAGGTGGTGAGGGGGGAGAAAATGTGGGTCAGTATGGACTATGCACAATGGGAGCTGGGACTTGGGGGATGTAGGGGGGATGGTGTTGTCGTCATTGTTGATTTTCTATATTTTTATTGTATATATTATTTTGTCTTTTGGTTTATTTGTGTTGCATTTTCCTGGCATTGGACCGGCAGGGTCAGTTTTTAGTTTCTGTTATGATCCCAGTGAGTGCCGTTTTCTGTTCATATTATGTATATGGCGCAGATTTATCAAGCAGTCTGAAAGTCAGAATATTTCTAACTGCCCATGGCAACCAATCACAGCTCAGCTTTTATTTTACCAGTGTTCATGAATATTTTAAAGGGGAGCTGTGCTGTCAGTGTGAGGAACGAGGCGCGAGGTGTCAGCTGGACCAGCGATTTATTTCTGTTGTTTGTGGTTTGTGGTGATTTATGTTTTCTACTTTTCTATAAAATATTAGAGTTACAGGAGAAGGAAGTGGTCAGCCTGTAGATGTGGTTCTGATGTGTTAATCGGTTCATGTCCCTGCGCTCGTTCTCTCTCTGATTTCCACGCTCTTTTCAGCACACATTGGTTGCACAGGTATTTATAAAGTGTCGGCACACATTAGTGTTGCAGTTGCACTATACCCAACGCCAGGGGCATAACTAGGAGAAGCAGGGCCCCATAGCTGACTTATGAATGGCGCTGAAAAATATACATATTATACTCATAGATGCACATACACATTTATGTACCTTTATAGATAAGCATACAGTCATGTATACACACATTTATACATTCTTAATAGAGATGAGCAAGTATACTCGTCTGAGCTTGATGCTCGTTCGAGTATTAGAGTACTCGGACCGGCTCGTTGCTCGGACGAATATTTCCCCTGCTCAAGATTGAGCATTTAATTAAGAAAAGACAGTGAAGAACAGTGAAGAATACAATTAAAACAGTGAACACAGTGAACACAGGATCATTTAAGTGAAGAACAGATTGCAAATGTTCCGAACATCTGCTCACTTAGCCGAAGACACGAGTGCCAACACTGGATCGGGCATGCAGGAGTGGAGACTGAATTGGAGTGGGGGCTGGAGCGGGCATGGAGGAGCGGAGCGGGCATCACAGAGCGGGCATGGAGGATCGGAGCGGGGGCTGGAGCGGGCATGGAGGATCACAGCAGGCATCACAGAGCGGGCATGGAGGATCGGAGCGGGGGCTGAAGTGGAGGCTGGAGCAGAGCTGGCTGGAGCAGGACCAACAGCACAGAAAGAACACAGTGAAGAACACAATGCAGATGTTCCGAACATCTGCTAACTTATCGGAAGACACGCGCGCCGAATGGTGTTCCTCACAATAGTATATGAAGAACATTGTGGGGGTCATTTACTAAGGGCCCGATTCGCGCTTTCCCGACGTGTTACCCGAATATTTCCGATTTGTGCCGATTTTCCCTGAATTGCCCCGGGATTTTGGCGCACGCGATCGGATTGTGGCGCATCAGCGCCAGCGTGCACGCGATGGAAATCTGGGGTGCGGCTGAACAAAAAGCCGACGGATTCGGAGAAACCGCTGCATTAAAAAAAAAAAGTGTCGCTGGACACACGCTTACCTGCACCCAGCAATGGATCGTGAACTCTGGCGGACCTCGGCGGAAAACATCTGCAATGTGTTCTTCACACAGTGGGACAGATTTACTTACCGGGTCCATTCGCGATCCAGCGGCGCGTTCTCTGCGGTGGATTCGGGTCTTTCGGCGATTCACTAAGGTAGTTCCTCCAACGTCCACCAGGTGTCGCTGCTGCGCTGAAGTCTGCCGAGGTCCGCCAGAGTTCACGATCTTATTCCTGGTGAAGGTAAGTGCGTGTCCAGCGACACTTTTTTTTTTAAATGCGGTGGTTTCTCCAAATCCGTCGGGTTTTCGTTCGGCCACAGCCCCCGATTTCCGTTTTCGATGCGCCACAATCCGATTGCGTGCGCCAATGCATTTCAAAAAACAACATGTGACTTGTCTGTGCTGCAGACTCCTCAGCTCTCAGGCCCCACCTTTGTGCACCTGTATAGCTCCTCCCTCCCCACTAATGTCAGCTCACCAGGCTGTTAGCTCTGTGAAGGCGAAGGAGCAAGGAGCTGTACAGGAGCAGGTGGGGGCAGAGAGCTGAGGAGCCTGCAGTAGAGACAAGTCACATATTGTTATTTGAAATGCATCCAAGCCAAAGCCCAACACCTGGGACAACACAGATGATTCTGTCAGGGTTCAAGGTACACACGATTATATTGTAATTTGAATGCTAAGAGAAAGCAGAAAGGCATATTTGCTTTGGAGTAAAGAAGAAGCTCCTCAAGTTCCTTGAGGCTTTCAAGACGATGATGGTTGTGGCAGAGTAACCTATCCATCCTGAATACCTACCTCAGGTCGGTGAAGGAACGAGGTTCCCTACCCAAAGGGTAACCCACATCAGTGCCCAGTCCATGGTGACCGTGACAGTGGGTCCCATTGCCATCCACGAGCCAAGTATGCACCAACCGGACCATGGTCTGTTCGCCTCTCCAACAGCCAGAATTACCGGATCCCAGGGGTCCTCCATGGCTGAGGAAGTGCCGGCAGACAATGCACCTTCAGGTTCTCCGGTGAGAGGTTCCCGACTACTCGTCCCCTCTGAGCGGGGAGATGTCCCAGCCCCTGGCGAGCAGGAAGCTGCCAGTCTTTATTTTCATGGAATCCCTCCACGGCCACAACTATTGAGGATTCCCTGGCTGATGCTTTTACCAATGCGGAGGCCAGCGGTCCTGCTCCGGAGAATGTGGATGTGCCTGCAGTTCCACTTTCCACCACCGGGTGTCCCTAGCCGCTTACTGTGCTTACCCCCAGCGGATGCAGTTTCACAGAGGGAACCTGCTGATTCTACCCAAGTGGAATGACCTCCTTAAGGGTCGCAACCCTTAAACCAGGTACTCTGGTTACGTTGTAAATATGACAATGCGATTTATTTTCTCCCAGTTGGTCTAAGCCCATAATCCCTTATTGTCTTGCCCAGTCTTTGCCTGGGAGGCTAGGAGTTAAATGCAGTATCCAATTATATGCTTTGTTATTGCTGTAGGAAAGGAGGAAGCTGGTTGGACAAGGGAGGAAATAAAGCCCCTTGTGGTGGGAAAGTTGCAGGTCTTTGACCAGGAGGTCTTTCTCAAGTGGAAGGTTCCGGAGGTCAGTTTGTCAAGGAAGTCCATGAAGCAGAGGCCTGACACCTTGTCCAGTCAGGAGACTTGATGCAGAACAGTGGTCCACATCAGGACTCTGTTCCATCTCTACCAGCCCAGCGTGAAGCTATTACCAACCTGCAGGGACCAGAACTTTACCAGCTACCTCCATCCAATAAAGAACTGTAAGGTACACCAATGTGCCTCTGACTGATCCCTGGATGTGGCTGTACACCACCACGGGCACCCCATCCAGGGATCCCTATATATACACTGGGGTTGCCCCAGGGAGAAACCTACTCTGTCAGCCTCTCCCTCCATTTTCTTGCACTCACCACCTGCAGGAGAGCTGCCAGACTGTGGAAGAGGCCTCTGCTCCTGATACCAAGCCCTGTGATCATCGCCGTGCACGAGGATGCACTGATCAGCCTCTCTGACTTCCTCCAGCCACAGGAGAGGGTTAGGATCTAACATGACATCACCCTGGTCACATGACATGAAGTGCCCAATGATGGGACAGAACTCATTATCAATGTTCTACCTTGAGACCTGTTAATCAAGCAGTCGGGGCAATTAAAATGTAATTTGCAGGACTCGCGTAGTGTGATTGGACGCCCATCAGGAGAGTTTCATACCAGGTTATAAACTCTTTTTCTCACCTTGGAGCCCTGGGAAGGAAGCATTCAGGGATAAAGGAAATGCTCTCATAGGTTTTAATGAAGTATTTATTTTAGGTGGGCTCGTTTCCATGACAGGTTCTGTGTAAAAGGGCATTTGTGAAAATGATAAAATCTCTACTGTCCCTGCATCTTCAGTCTCCCCCTCTCTGTAATACAGCACAGTCACATGCCTCACCTGGCCAATCACAGCCATTCACAGGCGATCACAGCAAATCACAGCCATTCACAGGCGATCACAGCCGATCACAGCCAATCACAGCCATTCACAGGCGATCACAACCAATCACAGCCATTCACAGGCGATCACAACTAATCACAGCCATTCACAGCCAATCACAGCCAATCACAGCCAATCACAGCCATTCACAGGCGATCACAACCAATCACAGCCATTCACAGGCGATCACAGCCAATCACAGCCATTCACAGCCAATCACAGCCAATCACAGGCGATCACAGCCAATCACAGGCGATCACAGCCAATCACAACCAATCACAGCCAATCACAGCCATTCACAGCCAATCACAGCCAATCACAGCCAATCACAGCCATTCACAGCCAATCACAGCCAATCACAGCCATTCACAGCCAATCACAGCCATTCACAACCAATCACAGCCAATCACAGCCATTCACAGCCATTCACAGCCAATCACAGCCATTCACAGCCAATCACAGCCAAGCACAGGTGATCACAGCCATTCACAGCCAATCACAGCCAATTACAGCCAATCACAGGCGATCACAGGCGATCACAGCCAATCACAACCAATCACAGCCAATCACAGCCATTCACAGCTAATCACAGCCATTCACAGCCAATCACAGCCATTCACAGCCAATCACAGCCAAGCTGTGTTTTCCTGAGTCCTGACTGACCAGTGGTAATTCGTGTCATTTTAGTTCATTTTTATAATGCTTAACAAATTTTAGAGTTTTAACCTTGATGGTATTTTTGTATTTTTTGTGCTTACTCCGTGCACCTTGTTGTGAGATGGTTTCTACTCTCCAGAGACCCTACAGCCGATTCCTTTGTGCAGATGAGCTGATAACGTTGTGGAGCCTCTTATTCTCATCTCCTCTGCTCCTCTCTGCAGTACCTGTACTGGTACTGGTCTTACATCCCGCCCACCTGTCAGACTGGTGACGTCCCATGATTTATTATCAGAAAACATGAATAAGAAGCTGAAAAAGATGACGTGAAGAAGACGGATGGAGACCAACAAAGAGGACATGAGACCCAAACAGAAGACGTTCAAGAACATGGATCACATGTACCATCATCAACTATAATATCCCCCCAGTCACTTACCAGCTTCGTCATAAGGACCTTTTTTGATAATAGGATTACGAGATGAGTAGCCCACATAGCTCAGGACCAGGAGGAGAAGACACGTGGTCACTGGGGCCATGTCTGCTGGAGATGTGAAGGATCTGGCTCCGGTGCTGGTGTTATATGGATGATGGAGGAGGAGGAGCAGGATGTCCTCATAATATTCATATCGTACAAGGTGGATCTGGCAACTGAGATGTTTATTATAATAATAAGAACAAACATACAGATCCGGGAAATCTCTACCGTAGTGATGTTCTCAGACAGTGGTGAGATGTGGATTATTAAAGATGAATCCAGTACAGGGGTGATCTGGGATATAGTTATACACCCCCCATTCATACTCTTCTACTGATTACACCTACAGATTAGGGCCGCATCTGCCATGAGGCGAGAAGAAGTTCCCTCAGGCGGCAGATGACTGGGCCCTGGAGGTGGCGGCAGATTGCCTGAAGTACAGACATGCTAAAAGCTACTACTAGAAAAATCTATTGCATTGGCAACTTTAAGGCACCGATGCAAATGATGTACAGAGCGGCGCAGCAATGACAGGTCAGTATGTGTCGCTTTGTGTAACACAGGCCGGCGTGATGACATCACACCCAACCTGTGGTATTTTTAGGGGCGCAGTGTGGAGATGCTGCAAGAAGCTGAAAATATCCGGCAGGAAATTCACCAGTCATGTCTGGGAGAAGAAGCAATGAAGTTCTCTTCCTGATGGAGCTATTTGTCACCTGCCAGGTACTAGATTTACGGACACAGGCGGCGCATCTATCTATCCCTACTCTGTCCCTCTGTGGGCAGACTTAGGCTGCATTCACACTACCACAAGGGGGGCGTATATATGGCCGATATACGTCCCCCATAGGGCGGCACCGTACCGCTCCATACCCCATGAAAAAATCCAGCCTTAGGATAGTGAATCCAGCCTTAGGATAGTACACCACACACAGCACACAATACACATCATAGTTTCACAAATGTCCATCAAATTTCCATCAGCTCTCTGCTGTCCCTGCTGTGCTCTGCTCCTGAGCTCTCTGCTCTCCCTGCTGTGACCAGCACCTGAGCTCTCTGCTGTCCCTGCTGTGACCAGTGCCTGAGCTCTCTGCTGTCTCTGCTGTGCTCTGCTCCTGAGCTCTCTGCTCTCCCTGCTGTGCTCTGCTCCTGAGCTCTCTGTTGTCCCTGCTGTGACCAGCGCCTGAGCTCTCTGCGTCCCTACTGGGACCAGCGCCTGAGCTCTCTGCCGCCCCTGCTGTGACCAGCGCCAGAGCTCTCTGCTGCCCCTGCTGTGACCAGCGCCTGAGCTCTCTGCTGTCCCTGCTGTGACCAGCGCCTGAGCTCTCTGCTGTTCCTGCTGTGACTAGCACCTGAGCTTTCTGCTGTCCCTGCTGTGACCAGCGCCTGAGCTCTCTGCTGTCCCTGCTGTGACCAGCGCCTGGGCTCTCTGCTGTCCCTGCTGTGACCAGCGCCTGGGCTCTCTGCTGTCCCTGCTGTGACCAGCGCCTGAGCTCTCTGCTGTCCCTGCTGTGACCAGCGCCTGAGCTCTCTGCTGTCCCTGCTGTGACCAGCGCCTGGGCTCTCTTCTGTCCCTGCTTTGACCAGCGCCTGGGCTCTCTGCTGTCCCTGCTTTGACCAGCGCCTGAGCTCTCTGCTGCCCCTGCTGTGACCAGCGCCTGAGCTCTCTGCTGTCCCTGCTGTGACCAGCGCCTGAGCTCTCTGCTGTCCCTGCTGTGACCAGCGCCTGAGCTCTCTGCTGTCCCTGCTGTGACCAGCGTCTGAGCTCTCTGCTGTCCCTGCTGTGACCAGCGCCTGAGCTCTCTGCTGTCCCTGCTGTGACCAGCACCTGAGCTCTCTGCTGTCCTTGCTGTGACCAGCGCCTGAGCTCTCTGGTGTCCCTGTGTGACCAGCACCTGAGCTCTCTGCTGTCCCTGCTGTAACAAGCACCTGAGCTCTCTGCTGTCCCTGCTGTGACCAGCGCCTGAGCTCTCTGCTGTCCCTGCTGTGACCAGCGCCTGCGCTCTCTGCTGTCCCTGCTTTGACCAGCGCCTGAGCTCTCTGCTGTCCCTGCTGTGACCAGCGCCTGAGCTCTCTGCTGTCCCTGCTGTGACCAGCGCCTGAGCTCTCTGCTGTCCCTGCTGTGACCAGCGCCTGAGCTCTCTGCTGTCCCTGCTGTGACCAGCGCCTGCGCTCTCTGCTGTCCCTGCTTTGACCAGCGCCTGAGCTCTCTGCTGCCCCTGCTGTGACCAGCGCCTGAGCTCTCTGCTGTCCCTGCTGTGACCAGCGTCTGAGCTCTCTGCTGTCCCTGCTGTGACCAGCGCCTGAGCTCTCTGCTGTCCCTGCTGTGACCAGCACCTGAGCTCTCTGCTGTCCTTGCTGTGACCAGCGCCTGAGCTCTCTGGTGTCCCTGTGTGACCAGCACCTGAGCTCTCTGCTGTCCCTGCTGTAACAAGCACCTGAGCTCTCTGCTGTCCCTGCTGTGACCTGCGCCTGAGCTCTCTGCTGTCCCTGCTGTGACCAGCGCCTGCGCTCTCTGCTGTCCCTGCTTTGACCAGCGCCTGAGCTCTCTGCTGTCCCTGCAGCACCTGAGCTCTCTGCTGTCCCTGCTGTGCTCTGCTCCTGAGCTCTCTGCTGTCCCTGCTGTGACCAGCACCTGAGCTCTCTGCTGTCCCTGCTGTTACCAGCGCCTGAGCTCTCTGCTGTCCCTGCTGTGACCAGCACCTGAGCTTTCTGCTGTCCATGCTGTGACCAGCAGCTGAGCTCTCTGCTGTCCCTGCTGTGACCAGCACCTGAGCTCTCTGCTGTCCCTGCTGTGACCAGCGCCTGAGCTCTCTGCTGTCCCTGCTGTGACCAGCACCTGAGCTTTCTGCTGTCCATGCTGTGACCAGCACCTGAGCTCTCTGCTGTCCCTGCTGTGACCAGCACCTGAGCTCTCTGCTGTCCCTGCTGTGACCAGCGCCTGAGCTCTCTGCTGTCCCTGCTGTGACCAGCACCTGAGCTCTGCTATGCCACCGATTGACCACTCTTATAGTAAAGAAGCCTCTGTGTCGCCTCCGGTGATTAAACCTTGTTTTCTCCAGACGGAGACAGTGCCCCCTCGTCTTTTGATTTGATTTAGTCTGAAACAACTTTCCCCCATATATTTTGTCTGGACCGTTCCTATATTTAAATAAATGAATCATGTCTAGAGAATCGAGCACTAAAATGCTCGGGTACTCGTTATTCGAGACGAACTTTTCCCGATGCTCGAGTGCTCGTCTCTTTTTCAAGGGGACCAAGGCTCTGCACAGGGAAGCTTGGCCAAACACCTGGGAACCTCAGAAAAGGATGGAAACACCACGGAAATGGACAGGAAACAGCAGGGGCAGCATGCATGGATGCCTCTGAGGCTGCTTAATCGCACCATTATGCCAAAATTATGGGAAACAGCATGGCCATGACAGAGTGACAGAATGAAGCAAGATAGCATCTAAAACATCCAATAATTGACCCTGACACTATAGGGGACGGCATGCAGAGGCAGCGGCAGCAGTGGCAGGCTAGAGAGTGGCATGGCGACATACCCTAAATGGACTCAGGCTTCAAACCAATGGGTGGCAGAGAGGAACCAAAGGAGGTGAGCAAGAAGCGCTCAAATAATATCGGTACAGGATAAAAGTTTGCCAGTATATTTTGTGGATTACACAGCAGGGTGGCGACAAAGTTAACATGGAAGCCATGAAAACAACCCAAAATTCTGCCTGACACAGCTCGTTTGATAAGGGGACCATGTATGGAGGCAGTGAACTAGTAGTAGATTAAAGGTGCTACAGTTAAAACTATGTTAGTTGGATCTTGGCATGGAGCTGGCGCTCCGCTGCCAGGCGAGCTTTCGCCAATCCAAGCCCCTGTCTCTAGGCTACTCCCCAAACAGCACTTCTAAGAACCTTTTGTATAAGATCAAGTGTAGTAGCGTTCTTATAAGTTTAGGATATGGCGGACGAGGGGAATGTAAACAGATGCGCAAGAAGTGCTGAAATAATATCGGTAAATGATAAAAGTTTTCCAGTATATTTTGTGGCTTACACAGCAGGATGGCGACAAAGTTAACAAGTTTGATGTGGAATGCCCTGTAATAGCTCTTGGGCGGTGTGCCTTTTATCACCTAGGCTCAGCAGTTTGAGCACCGCCTGCTGTCGCTTAGCGACGGCACTGCTGCTGTGCCTAGAGCTACCGACTGATGGCGCCATGCCCACGGATGGTTATTCGGAGGAGGAGGAGGTGGAGGAGGGGTGGGAGGAGGAGGAGGTATAGTAGGCCTTTGAGACCTGGACCGAGGTAGGCCCCGCAATCCTCTGCGTCGGCAGTATATGACCAGCCCCAGGGTCAGACTCGGTCCCAGCCTGCACCAAGTTAAGTGTAGTAGCGTTCTTATAAGTTTGGGATATGGCGGGTGAGGGGAATGTAAACAGATGTGCAAGAAGCGCTGAAATATTATCCGTAAATGGTAAAAGTTTGCCAGTATATTTTGTGGATAACACAGCAGGGTGGCGACAAAGTTAACAACTTTGATGTGGAATCCATGAAAACAACCCAAATTTCTGCCTGACACACCTCGTTTGATAAGGGGACGATGTATGGAGGCAGCTATATGGACGACTTTTGGAGGTAGCAATGGAGACAACGTGTGGAGGCTGCTATGGAGACAATTTAATTTGGATAGTGCCTGTATGTGGCAGTCCAAAAAAGTTTTCAAACCAGAGGAGCAGGTAGGTGGCCCTCCAGAAAAATGAAATAGATTGAGTGCCTGTATGTGGCAGTCCAAAAAAGTTTTCAAACCAGAGGAGCAGGTAGGTGGCCCTCCAGAAAAATTGAATAGATTGAGTGCCTGTATGTGGCACTCCCAAAAATTGTTTAAAACAGAGGACCGGGTAGGTGGCCCTCCAGAAAAATTAAATGCATAAAGTACTATAGCTAGAGCCAGTGGGCCCTGTCAAAAAATAGCCAGTTTCCTCTGCTTTAGTGTACAAAGAGGAGGAGAAGGAGGAAAATGAGGAGGAGGAGTGAATAAATTATTCAGGTTGAGCTTCCTTCACCTGGTGGAGATTGGAAATTAGGAGAAATCCAGGCTTTATTCATCTTGATAAGCGTCAGCCTGTCAGCGCTGTCAGTCGACAGGCGTGTACGCTTATCGGTGATGATGCCACCAGCTGCACTGAAAACCCGCTCGGACAACACGCTAGCGGCAGGGCAGGCAAGAACCTCCAAGGCGTACAGCGCCAGTTCGTGCCACATGTCCAGCTTTGAAACCCAGTAGTTGTAGGGAGCTGTGTGATCATTTAGGACGATGGTATGGTCAGCTACGTACTCCCTCACCATCTTTCTGTAAAGATCAGCCCAACTCTGCCGAGACTGGGGACAGGTGACAGTGTCTTGCTGGGGTGACATAAAACTGGCAAAGGCCTTGTAAAGCGTACCCCTGCCAGTGCTGGACAAGTGGCCTGCTCGCCTACTCTCCCTCGCTACTTGTCCCGCAGAACTACGCACTCTGCCGCTAGCGCTGTCAGAAGGGAAATACTGTTTCAGCTTGTGCACCAGGGCCTGCTGGTATTCATGCATTCTCACACTCCTTTCCTCTCCAGGGATGAGAGTGGAAAGATTTTGCTTGTACCGTGGGTCCAGGAGAGTGAATACCCAGTAATCGGTGCTGGAATAAATTCTTTGAACGCGAGGGTCACGGGATAGGCAGCCTAGCATGAAATCTGCCATATGCGCCAGAGTACCAACGCGTAAGAATTCACTCCCCTCACTGGCCTGACTGTCCATTTCCTCCTCCTCCAACTCCTCCAACTCCTCTTCTTCTGCCCATACACGCTGAACAGTGAAGGACTCAACAATGGTCCCCTCTTGTGTCTCGCCAACATTCTCCTCCTCTTCCTCCTCATCCTCCTCCACCTCCACCTCCTCCGATATGCGCTGAGAAACAGACCTAAGGGTGCTTTGGCTATCAACAAGGGAATCTTCTTCCCCCGTCTCTTGTGATGAGCGCAAAGCTTCTGACTTCATGCTGATCAGAGAGTTTTTCAACAGGCCAAGCAGTGGGATAGTAAGGCTGATGATGGCGGCATCGCCACTGACCATCTGTGTTGACTCCTCAAAGTTACTCAGCACCTGAGAGATATCAGACATCCACGTCCACTCCTCATTGTAGACTTGAGGAAGCTGACTGACCTGACTACCAGTTCTGGTGGAAGTTGACATCTGGCAGTCTACAATCGCTCGGCGCTGCTGGTAAACTCTGGATAACATGGTCAGTGTTGAATTCCACCTCGTGGGCACGTCGCACAACAGTCGGTGAGCGGGCAGTTGGAGGCGGCACTGCGCTGCCCTGAGAGTGGCAGCATCTGTGCTGGACTTCCTGAAATGCGCACAGATGCGGCGCACCTTCGTGAGCAAATCAGACAGATTGGGGTATGTCTTGAGGAAACGCTGAACTATGAGATTTAATACATGGGCCAGGCATGGCACATGTGTCAGTCTGCCGAGTTGCAGAGCTGCCACCAGGTTACGGCTGTTGTCACACACAACCATGCCTGGCTTCAGGTTCAGCGGTGCCAGCCACAGATCAGTCTGCGCCGTGATGCCCTGTAATAGTTCTTGGGCGGTGTGCCTTTTATCGCCTATGCTCAGCAGTTTGAGCACCGCCTGCTGTCGCTTAGCGACGGCACTGCTGCTGTGCCTAGAGCTAGCGACTGATGGCGCCATGCCCACGGATGGTAGTTCGGAGGAGGAGGTGGAGGAGGGGTGGGAGGAGGAGGAGGCATAGTAGGCCTGAAAGACCTGCAATCCTCGGCGTCGGCAGTATATGACCAGCCGCAGGGTCAGACTCGGTCCCAGCCTCCACCAAGTTAACCCAATGTGCCGTCAGCGATATATAGTGGCCCTGCCCGGCAGCACTCGTCCACGTGTCCGTGGTCAGGTGGACCTTGTCAGAAACGGCGTTGGTCAGGGCACGGATGATGTTGTCTGACACGGGCTGGGACGGCACATCGGGAAAAGTAGTGGCGGCTGGGGACCGAATACCGAGGGGCAGCCGCCGACATGAGGCTGCGAAAGGCCTCGGTCTCTACTAGCCTATAGGGCAGCATCTCCAGGCTAAGCAATCTGGAGATGTGGACATTAAGGGCTTGGGCGTGCGGGTGGGTTGCACTATATTTCCGTTTCCGCTCCAGCGTCTGGGGTATGGAGAGCTGAACGCTGGTGGATGCTGTGGAGGATCGTGGAGGCGACGATGGGGTTTTTGTGCCAGGGTCCTGGGCAGGGGGCTGACTATCAGCTGACACAGGGGAAGGAGCAGTGGTGTGCACGGCCGGAGGTGAACGGGCTTGTTGCCACTGAGTGGGGTGTTTAGCATTCATATGCCTGCGCATACTGGTGGTAGTTAAGCTATTAGTGGTGGAACCCCTGCTGATCCTGGTTTGGCAAATGTTGCACACCACAGTCCGTCGGTCATCCGGTGTTTCCTTAAAGAACCTCCAGACTTCTGAAAATCTAGCCCTCGCCACGGGAGCTTCACTACGTGACACATTTGGCGCTGATGCACCAGCTCTGGCCCTGCCTCTCCGTCTGGCCCCACCACTGCCTCTTCCAACCTGTTCTGGTCGAGGACTCTCCTCCGTCTCAGAAGCACTATGTTCACCCGGCCTCTCAACCCAGCTTGGGTCTGTCACCTCATCATCCTCCGATCCCTCAGTCTGCTCCCCCCTCGGACTTCCTGCCCTGACAACAACTTCACCACTGTCTGACAACCGTGTCTCCTCATCGTCGGACACCTCTTTACACACTTCTTCCACTACGTCAAGAAGGTCATCATCACCCACAGACTGCGACTGGTGGAAAACCTGGGCATCGGAAAATTGCTCAGCAGCAACCGGACAAGTGGTTTGTGACTGTGGGAAGGGTCCAGAAAACAGTTCCTCAGAGTATGCCGGTTCAAATGCCAAATTTTCCTGGGAGGGGGCAGACTGGGGGGGAGGAGGCTGAGGTGCAGGAGCTGGAGGAGTGCCGATTTCGGTGACATGGGTGGACTGCGTGGAAGACTGACTGGTGGACAAATTGCTCGAAGCATTGTCGGCAATCCACGACATCACCTGTTCGCACTGTTCTGGCCTCAACAGTGCTCTACCACGAGTCCCAGTAACTTCAGTCATGAACCTAGGGAGTGTAGCTCTGCGGCGTTCCCCTGCTCCCTCATCAGCAGGTGGTGTCTCACCCCGCCCAGGACCACGGCCTCTGACCCATGCAGTAGTTGGACGCCCACGTCCCCGCCCTCGTCCTCTACCCCTAGCCCTCGGGTTAAACATTTTGAAAATGAAAGTTATAACTTTAATTTTTTTAAAACTTTTTTTTGTGTTTTTTTGTGTTTTTTAGTTTTTAAAACCAAACGATGCTATCCTATTGCTATGGCTATTTTCTAGCCAAGTATGAAAGCACACTGCTATGCCAGATGAGATGACGCTGAGTTATGAAAAAAATAAACGTAAAATAAAAAGTAAATGGCAGACTGTGCCTAATTGAAATCAAACCCCTAATAAATTTTCCCACTTCGGTCTTTGCTATGGATATGTGTGTCACTAAGAGCTAAACACAACGGTAGCAAGTCCCCCTGCTAATTCCTCACAATATGGTACTAGCTGCAAATAAAAAAAAAAAAAGTATAACGTTATTGTAGCCCTAAGAAGGGCTGTTGGGTTCTTGTAGAATCACTCCTGCCTAACAGTAAGCTAATAGAACACCCTAACGCTATCCCTGACCAGCAGCAGCTCTCTCCCTAGCGGCATCCAGACACAGAATGATCCGAGCAGCGCAGGCAGGGGCGAGTCTATCCCAGGGTCACCTGATCTGGCCAGCCAACCACTGCTATCCACGTGTAAGGGTACCACGTCATGCTGGGTGGAGTGCAGAGTCTCCTGGCTTGTGATTGGCTCTGTTTCTGGCCGCCAAAAAGCAAAACGGCGGGAGCTGCCATTTTCTCAAGCGGGCGAAGTATTCGTCCGAGCAACGAGCAGTTTCGAGTACGCTAATGCTCCAACCAGCATCAAGCTCTGACGAGTATGTTCGCTCATCTCTAATCATGTCCCCTCGTAGTCGTCTCTTTTCCAGACTAAATAAATCTAGTTGTTTCAATCTTTCCTCATAACTGAGACCCTCCAGACCCCTTATCATTTTTGTGGCTCTTCGTTGTCCCCTCTCCAGCTCCAGGGCCTCCTGTTTATGGACCGGTGCCCAGAACTGGACGGTATATTCCAGGGGAGGCCGAACCAATGTCTTGTACAGTGTAATATTACATCCCTATCCCCAGAGTCCAGATCTTTGATACATGACAAGATCCTACTGGCTTTAGAGGCAGCTGATTGACATTGTGCTGTTATTTAATTTATGATCTACTAGTACCCCCAGGTCCTTCTCAACAAGGGACTCTCCCAGATTTACTCCCCCAAGGACATATGTTTCCTGTGGATTATTAGCCCCCAGGTGCATAACCTTACATTTATCCACATTGAACCTCATTTGCTAAGTGGATTAATCACATCACACAGCACATATCACACACATCACATCACATTCTGGGGAACAAGCAGCCAGTCCATAGCGTCACTGCCTTCATCTTGCAGGAACTGCTGACACACTCCAGCCACATGAGGTCTAGCATTGTCCTGCATTAGGAGGAACCCAGGGCCAATCGCAACCGGCATATGGCCTCCCAAGGGTCTAAAGTTCTCATCTTGGTACCAAATGGCAGCCAGGCTACCTCTGGCGAGCACATGGAGGGCTGTGCAGCCCCCAAACCATTACTGACCGACTGCCAAACCGGTCATGCAGAAGGATGTTGCAGGCAGCAGATCACTCTCCACCGCATCTCCAAACTCTTTCACCTCTGTTACATGTGCTCAGTGTGAACCTGCTCTTCTGTGAAGAGCACAGGGCACCACTGGTGAATCTGCCAATCCTGGTGTTCTCTGGCTAATGCCAAGCAACCTGCACGGAGTTGGTCTGTGAGCACAACCCCCATCTGTGGACATCAGGCCCTCACTCCATCCTCATGGAGTCGGTTTCAAAGCGTTTGTGTAGACACCTGCACATTTGTGGCTGCTGGAGGCCATTTTGCAGCGTTCTGGCAGTTCTCCTCCTGTTGCACAAAGGTGGAGGCAGGGGCGCTGCTAGCTACACAAAAGATCCGGGGCACGGGCCCCAATGTATATCTACCAAATTCTTAGTAGTGTCCACCTACGTGCTCTACGCCCCACATGCACTTGGTCACAACCTTAGTACTAATAATATAAAATAGCTTCTTGTTTCATTAGTGACAGCAGGTAACGTGTTCTTGGATTGTTGTTCTCTGCTTTCTCCATCAGGCCCATCTTCATTTTCTCATTATGCCCTCTACTGTGGTCCCTAAACATTGTCATCCTGCTGCTACCCCTAATACAGCTACCCCAAACACTGCAATAGGGTTACACGAGAACTACACAAATAATACTCTAAAATACTCCCTATTCTACCTTGTACTGTAAAATGCCCTTTTGTGAAATGACAATAATGCCAACAACACCAATATTGCCCATCTTTCTGCCCCCAACACTGGAGTATTCTCATGTATATGTGATATTTCTACGGGACCAGAGGAGGAGAGACCCCACTGTATATGTTGCAGATTTCATGCAGATTTTCCACATTAATTTTTTACGTTTTGTTTCACCTGATCTGATGTCATTTCAAGTAAGAATCTGCATCACATTCCGCAGCATGGTGTGGACTTGACGCAGATTTGTTGCAGATTTTTACTCTTCCGTAGAAAAACGCTTGCAAAAATCTGAGAGTATGCGCAAGAAAAGTAGCATGATCATTATTTATTTTCCACACTGAGGAACAATTTATTTGCGGAATTCTTAAGCATCATCTGCATGACTTTTTCCAAATCCCATTAACTTTACTGATACTGTATTACGCTGCATATTTTCTACACAAAAATCTGCATGTAAAATCTGCGACCTGTGCAAATAGCTTTAAAGGGGTATTCCCACGAAGACTTAAATATACAAAATAGCACATTCTCTGTTAATAACAAAAATATAGCATTTCACAGATAAAAGTCCAACCTATCAGTCCTGGTGTACACATTTTCAGTTGCCCCTGGTTTCTGACCCTCTGTCTTCTGACTTTCGGGTCGGCAGCCATCATGTCTGATGCTGTGGAGGTAAACTGTTCTCTGCAGCGACCCGTACCCCCTGCATTCTAGGGGGAGCTCACACTGATACACACTAACTTCCTGCCGGTATACAACAGCAGCAGCGAGAGGAGAAATACAAGCTACGGGAAGATAAGTTCATTATACGGTGAGGGGGAGGCAGGAACATCATCTCTGATAGTGTGAGAGCAGAGATGTAGCAAGAGCTGGAAAGTGTCATTGTGTGTTATATCCATCATCATGGATCTCATCATCTCTGATCTGTCTCGTCTCTCTTTTTCCATGTGTCAGATACTAGTGAATGTTAAGAAGTTAAATAAAAGTGTAGCTAAGCCCTGTACCCTGATAATCTAAGCACATTGTCAGCACACAGCATCTCATAGCACAGAGGGATCATGAAGTGTCTGCTTAGAGAGTCCCCACTCACACTCTGGAATCTTACACTGACCATCACTGAGTGATAGAAGCAATAACACTGAGTAACATTGTAAAGTAAGGGGTTAAAATGATCTTTTTTGTGTAAACATCACTAGGGGATTGAGATTTGTGAATTCTCTTTCATGGGCAAACCCTTTTAAGGTGCAACTATATCCCATGGCCAGGACACAGCAGAGATGCGATGTGATGCAGCCAGCCACATGAATTAATGGATTGTACCGATAACCTATAACACCATTATCATTTAGTAATCCTTTCATTTCTTGTTAACATGAAAGTGTTATATTCGTACCCTTACAGTGTTTATGACATATCCTGCATCCCCTGAACACTGCTCACATCTCCTAATCACCAATCCTGACCCCGGCTCACATCCCCTGACCCCGGCTCACATCCCCTGAGCCCTGCTCACATCCCCTGACCCCTGGTCACATCCCCTGAGCCCTGCTCACACCCTCTGACCCCTGCTGACATTCCCTGACCCTTGATCACATCCCCTGCTCACATCCCCTGGCCCACGATTACATCCCCTGGCCCATGCTTACATCCCTTGAGCTCTGCTCACGCCTCCTGCTCACATCTCCTGACCCCTGCTCACACCTCCTGACCTCTCCTCACACCTCCTGCTCACATCCCCTGACCCCTGCTCACATCCCCTGACCCATGCTCACATCCCCTGACCCCTGCTTACACCCTCTGACCCCTGCTCACACCCTCTGACCCCTGCTCACACCTCCTGACATTCCCTGACCCCTGCTCACACCCTCTGACCCCTCCTGACATTCCCTGACCCCTGCTCAAATCCCCTGGCCCATGATTACATCCCCTGGCCCATGATTACATCCCCTGGCCCATGATTACATCCCCTGGCCCATGATTACATCCCCTGGTCCATTATCCCATCCCCTGACCCCTGCTCACACCCTCTGACCCCTGCTCACATCCCCTGGCCCATGATTACATCCCCTGGTCCATTATTACATCCCCTGGCCCATGATCACATCCCCTGACCCCTGCTCACATCCCCTGGCCCATGATCACATCCCCTGACCCCTACTCACACCCTAAGACCCCTGCTGACATTCCCCGACCCTTGATCACATCCCCTGGTCACATTCCCTGACCCACGATTACATCCCCTGACCTATGCTTACATCCTCTGACCCCTGGTGACATTCCCTGACCCTTGATCACATCCCCTGCTCACATCCCCTGGCCCACGATCACATCCCCTGCTCACATCCCCTGGCCCACGATCACATCCCCTGGTCCATGCTTACATCCCCTGAGCTCTGCTCACACCTCCTGCTCACACCTCCTGACCCCTGTTCACACCTCCTGACCCCTGCTCACACCTCCTAACCCCTGCTCACATCTCCTGACCCTGTTTACACCTCCTGCTCACATCCACTGAAACCTTGCTCACACCTCTGATCCCTGCAGATACCTCTTTTAATTCACCTGTCTAGGTGTTACTCATCTGCTGGCTTTCTCCTACTTCCTTCTTCTTAGCTCCGCCCACTACCCGCGGTCCCGGCATCTTCTCCTTCTGCAAGTGAGAGGCTGCTGTTCCCTCCTGTCAGACTCCGATGTGGGGGCGGGGCAGGCGGCGATTACTCCTCCCTCCTCACCACCAGCCACAACAGCATCATGCCCTGCCTGCTGATCTCCTATCTCTGCAGGGACTTTGTAGCAGTGCACGGAGCTTACTGCTCTGTGCTCCTCCGCAGTGGATGCAGGAAGAGGTGATATCGTTGATGCAGCACAGGGAGATTCGGGGCACATGCAAAAAGATCCGGGGCCCGTGCCCCGGATCTTTTGACCTAGCGACGCCCCTGGGTGGAGGTAATGGTCCCCCTCCACGTCTCCTTGTGTACTGGCCTGTCTTGTGCCTCCAGCCTCTGGACACTATGCTGACAGACACAGCAAACCTCCTTGCCACAGCCCGCATTGATGTGCCATCCTGGATGGGCTCCACTATCTGAGCCACTTGTGTCGATTGCCGAGGCATTGTAGGGAGGTCATACAGGCATGTGGAGGCCACACACACTACTGAGCCTCATCAGGAGCATGCCGAGGTGTTGTAGGGAGGTCATACAGGCATGTGGAGGCCACACACACTACTGAGCCTCATCAGGAGCATGCCCAGGTGTTGTAGGAAGGTCATACAGGCACAGGGAGGCCACACACAATACTAAGCCTCATCAGGAGCATGCCGAGGTGTTGTATGGAGGTCATACAGACATGTGGAGGCCACACTCATTACTGAGCCTCATTAGGGGCATGCCGAGGTGTTGTAGAGAGGTCATACAGGCACGTGGAGGCCACACACACTACTGAGCCTCATCAGGAGAATGCCCAGGTGTTGCAGGGAGGTCATACAGGCACGTGGAGGCCACACACATTACTGAGCCTCATTAGGAGCATGCCCAGGTGTTGTAGGGAGGTCATACAGGCATGTGGAGGCCACATATTACTGAGCCTCATCAGGAGCATGCCCAGGTATTGTAGGGAGGTCATACAGGGACGTGGAGGCCACACACATTACTGAGCCTCATTAGCAGCATGCCGAGGTGTTGTAGGGAAGTCATACAGGCATGTGGAGGTCACACACATTACTGAGCCTCATTAGGAGCATGCCGAGGTGTTGTAGGGAGGTCATACAGGTATGTGGAGGCCACACAAAATACAGAGCCTCATCAGGAGCATGATGAGTCATTGTAGGGAGGTCATAAAGGCATGTGGAGGCCACACACAATACTGAGCCTCATCAGGAGCATGACAAGGCATTGTAGGGAGGTCATACAGGCACGTGGAGGCCACACATTACTGAGCCTCATCAGGAGAATTCCCAGGTGTTGTAGAGAGGTCATACAGGCACGTAGAGCGCTCACACAACACTGAACCTCGTCAGGAGCATGCTGGGGCATTATAGGGAGGTCATACAGGTACGTGGAGGCCACACACTACTGAGCCTCATCAGGAGCATGCCGAAGCATTGTATGGAGGTCATACAGGCACGTGGAGGACACACACTACTGAGCCTTATCAGGAGCATGCTGAGGTGTTGTAGGGAGGACATACAGGCACGTGGAGGCCACACACTACTGAGCCTCATCAGGAGCATGCCAAGGTGTTGTATGGAGGTCACACAGGCACGTGGAGGACACATACACAATACTGAGCCTCATAAGGAGCATGCCCAGGTGCTGTATGGAGGTCATACAGGCACGTGGAGGACACATACACAATACTGAGCCTCATAAGGAGCATACCGAGGTGTTGTATGGAGGTCATACAGGCACGTGGAGGACACACACAATACTGAGCCTCATTTTTTCTTGTTTTACGGACATTACATCAGCCTGTAGTGTATTTTTATAATTTAATTTTGTGGGTGACTCCAAATCCAGGCTCCAGTGGTTCATAATTTGATTTCCATTGATGATTTTTGGAGGATTTTGTTGTCAGTACATTTAAATTTGTACAGAACAAAGAATTCAATGCAAATATTTCATTCATTCAGATCTAGGATGTGTTATTTGAGTGTTCCCTATTTTATGGAGCAGTGTATATATTTAGGAACATAATCCATTATACTTAGGGGCTCAGTGTGGAGATGTACTGCGTGACATTTGGTGAAGAATTTAACAGTGACAACATATGACAGGAGAAAAAACGTAATGAAGTCCTGTTCCTGATGGAGAAGATCTTCCCCTGTAAAGTACTGGATACCACTAAGGTCTGTGTCACCGACTCATACTAGTGTGAGACCGTTCTCCACATGCATAGTGGCAGTGAGCCGGTGAGGCTGATGTTCTCAGGCCTCAGGCAGAAAAAAGGTTAAAATTGTCCCTGGGAGGCGGCCTGCAGGCGCCAGGCACCGACCAGAGCCAAGCCGGATCTAGACACAGACTCCTGGTATTTGTATAACACAACCTCGGCTCCTGACAAGGGAATAACATTGTGTCCCATTCTGTGAGATGAGTAAGTCCTTCTATACCCTCTGTATGGTCTGTCACTTACATATGTACAAGGCTTTACAGTCCATGCGGCAATGTCGGGGGCAAATACTTTCTTCTTTGCAGGTCGTCTGCAGCGTCTTGACGTTCCTGCACCTTGGGAATAGAAAGTCGGATTCCTCCCCGAACACAGAACATAGGAAGGGCTGATGTGCTCATATATATGTATGTGTATATATGTATGTGTATATATGTATGTGTATATATGTGTATATATGTATGTGTATGTGTGTATGTGTGTATATGTGTATGTGTGTATGTGTGTATATATATATATGTGTATATATGTGTATGTGTATATATGTGTATGTGTGTGTATGTGTATGTGTGTATATGTGTATGTGTATATATGTGTATGTGTGTATATGTGTATGTGTGTATGTGTATATGTGTATGTGTGTATGTGTATGTGTGTGTATGTGTATGTGTGTATATGTGTATGTGTATATATGTGTATGTGTGTATATGTGTGTATGCGTATATGTGTATGTGTATGTGTGTGTATGTGTATGTGTATATATGTGTATGTGTATATATGTGTATGTGTGTGTATGTGTGTATATGTGTATGTGTGTATGTGTATGTGTGTGTATGTGTATGTGTATATATGTGTATGTGTATATATGTGTATGTGTGTGTATGTGTATGTATGTGTATGTGTGTATATGTGTATGTGTGTATATGTGTATGTGTGTATGTGTGTATATGTGTATGTTTGTATGTGTATATGTGTATGTGTGTATGTGTGTGTATGTGTATGTGTATATATGTGTATGTGTATATATGTGTATGTGTGTGTATGTGTGTATATGTGTATGTGTGTATATGTGTATGTGTATATATGTGTATGTGTGTGTAAAATCTGCTTGGTTTTGGGGTGCCAGTTAATATTAAATTAACAACAATATTCAATGGATCTTTATAGGGGATTTATTAAGGGTACAATACCGGGGAATATACATAGAGGGTAAACTAACTAAGGAACAGAGAGATGGTGGGGAGGAAGTGCTCTGACTAAAGATCTGTATACCATTTTATATACACACACACATAGCTCACACACATTGCCCATCATCCCACCTCCACCACTGTCTTGGCCAATCCAATGATGATGTAGAGTCAATACATTCTTATCACACAACTTGCAGGACAAGTAACTTGAGTCTTTGTTTCCCACAGGATCTGGTAGAATGTCCAGGGGGCAATGGCCTCCAGGTGTAATAGCACAGTCCATTGTTATCACATGCAGCTGTCTCTGCAATCTTTATTAGGGGCAATGTAGGCATTTATGGCTTAGTTCTTCCTCTGTCCACAAAGACCCTTAAACTGTCTCAAGCCACATCATGTCATATTTCCAACAGTGTGTATATGTGCATATGTATATATGTGCATATGTATATGTATATATGTGTGTATATATGTGTATGTGTATATATGTGTATATGTATATATGTATGTGTATATGTGTGTGTATATATGTATATATGTATGTGTATATATGTATGTGTTGTGAGACACTGAAGGGGTTAACTGTAGATGGGCGGTATGTTTCCCCTAGGTTTTCATACTATGCGAGGCCTGAGTGCTGAGGTTGTGTTGTCCAGCACCTTGGACACAGGTGATGGGAGCAGCCTAATCAGTCTGCATAAAGCCGCCTAGCAGAGCTGAGAGTGTGGTCTCTCTGAAAGGAGGCTGGAGAGCGCACACAGCCCTGACCTCTGTGCCTGGAGCAGCGACTTATTTTATGTACTAGTGGTGAGTTAGAGAAACTCTGTTTAGTTAGCACCCTGAAGGGTAGGATTTTGTTTGTTTAATGCCTGAATGTAAAGGCTGTTTTATTTTGTTCCTGCTGCAATAAACGCAGGCGAGACCTGTTTTGGACTGTACTTTGGTGTCACTGTCGTGAACTGCATCACAGCACCCCGCTACCACGGTCTCTACTGGGCCAAATCTCCCACATATGGTGCTTCGGATTGCGGGCAGTTCAAAAGACACACACCTGAAAGGCTCGCCACATCCTGCAACATTGCATGGCCTGGGTGAAAGCAGCAGGAAAATTGCAGGATAAAGCCAAGATGGAGGACTTTATTAAATACCTGCAAGAGGAGGCCAGAGCTAATCGGCAGCAGCAGCAGGAGGAGGCCAGAGCTAATCGACAGCAGCAGCAGGCCATGCTTCAGCAGCAGGAAGAGTCCCAGGCTAATCGACAGCTGCAGCAAGCCATGCTCCAGCAGCAGGAGGAGAGGTCCCGCCAGCAGCAGGAAGAGTCCCAAGCCATGCTCCAGCAGCAGGAGGAGAGATCCCGCCAGCAGCAGGAAGAGTCCCAGGCTAATCGGCAGCTGCAGCAAGCCATGCTCCAGCAGCAGGAGGAGAGGTCCTGACAGCAGCAAGCCATGCTCCAGCAGCAGGAGGAGAGATCCCGCCAGCAGCAGGAAGAGTCCCAGGCTAATCGGCAGCTGCAGCAAGCCATGCTCCAGCAACAGGAGGAGAGGTCCCGCCAGCAGCAAGCCATGCTCCAGCAGCAGGAGGAGAGGTCCCGCCAGCAGCAGGAAGAGTGCCGAGCCATGTTCCAGCTGATGATGGAAAAGTTTTCCGGCATTATGGCAGCACCGCAAGCAACGGCTACTGAGGGGTCCCATACTGGTTTGCAAGGGTATCCGGTTGTCCAGCATTCCGCACGGGCTGCAGTACAAAAGGCTTTACAAAAGATGACCGACGATGTGGAGGCGTATCTCACTGTGTTCGAGCGAGTAGCTGAGCGAGAGGAGTTACCAGCTGAGCAGTGGGCAGATGTCCTGGCACCGTTCCTGACAGGCGAGTCGCAGAAGGCCTACTACGACCTGAGTGAAACAGAGGCCCATGAGTACCCCCAGCTAACGGCGGAGATTCTGGCTCGTCTTGGGGTCACCATACAAGTTCGTTCCAGCCGAGTCCACCAGTGGGCATACTCTGAAAAACTACCCCCGTGCTCCCAAATGCATGACCTGATCCATCTTGTCCGGAAGTGGCTACAACCCGAGGACTGCACCCCAGCACAGATGGTCGAGAGAGTGGTTCTTGACAAGTTCACCCGTTCTCTGCCCTCTCGGCTCCAGCGTTGGGTTGGACAGGCCGGTCCCACAAATGCTGAGGAACTCGTGTCCCTAGTAGAGAGATATCGGGCTACGGAGGATCTTCTACTTATCTCTCCCACACGAAGCAGTGCCAGTGACAAGGCCACTAAACCATCTGGTAAGACTGCTACTGCGGAAAAGGGGAGACAGGTCAGGTTGGGAGGGGGTTCATTGGGGGGCGTGGATACCCAGAAACCCAGTGAGGATCGTGACAGAGGTCATAGCCGTATCCAGTGCTGGCGATGCCATGAAATGGGCCATGTTGCTGCCAACTGTCCACTGTCAGTGGAGCCAATGGACTGCAACCAGACCCGGCGAATGTCACTGTTTGCCCGGCCGGTTCTGGCAGCCGAGTCAGTCACGGATGCAGAACCCCAAGTGTGCATGGTCACAATCGGGGGTCACACGGTGGAAGCCTTGCTAGACTCAGGGAGTCTGGTCACCCTGATGCAGGGAACTTTGGTTGATCCTGGACTGTACAGTGGGTGTAAAGTGGGAGTGTTATGTATACATGGGGACACTCGCGAATATCCCACTGCCGTCATCAACCTACATACACCTTGTGGTACTATCACCCATGAAGTGGGGGTGTTGGGGACCCTGTTTCATGAGGCTATTATCGGCAGAGACTTACCAGTGTTTTGGGACCTCTGGAGACGAAGACCCACCTCAGGTGCTATTACAGATAATGGACGTCAGGTATGTCCGGCCTTGGCCCCTGAACCCTTTGAGGCCGATGTACCCACACCAGCAGTAGGGGTGACCCCAGGTGATGAATTCTCTCCCCTAGAGGTCCTAGCTGGTGAGGTCGAGGGTCACGAGGAGGGGGGCTGACATGCCGGACCTTGAGATTTCCCGTGAAAATTTTGGGGCTGCACAGCTACAGGACCCTACCTTGTTTAAAGCACGGGAGAATGTTAAGGTGATAAATGGGGTACTCCAAATACCAGGGGCTGACAAAATATACCCCCGAATGGTGATTGTTGGGGAACTGTTGTACAGGGTCGACCAGATACGGGGTGAGGAGGTTGAGCAACTTGTAGTACCCCAATCTCACCCTAGGCTGGTGCTAGAGTTGGCACACAAACATGTGCTGGGAGGGCACTTAGGTGCTGAGAAGACCCGAGAGAGGATCCTGCAGCGATTTTTCTGGCCCGGGGTGTGGGAAGAGGTAAACCGGTATTGTAGCTCCTGCCCTGAGTGTCAACTTACTGCCCCGTTGTCCCACTTCAGGAGTCCTCTGGTCCCAATATCAATCATAGAGGTACCGTTTGAACGGATTGCAATGGATCTGGTTGGTCCCATAGTCAAATCCACAAGGGGGCACCAGTACATCCTGGTTATCCTGGACTATG
The DNA here is from genome assembly GCF_040894005.1 of Engystomops pustulosus. Classification (NCBI taxonomy): domain Eukaryota; kingdom Metazoa; phylum Chordata; class Amphibia; order Anura; family Leptodactylidae; genus Engystomops; species Engystomops pustulosus. The sequence continues at coordinate 237,556,881 of NC_092413.1, read as the reverse complement.
CTACGCGGTATCCCGAGGCGATACCATTAAGGAACACCTCCTACAAAAACATTGCTAGGGAGCTGTTCCAGGTATTCTCCCGCACAGGCCTCCCCAAGGAAATCTTGACTGACCAGGGTACCCCATTCATGTCTAGAGTAATGAAGGAGATGTGTAAGTTACTGCAGGTTAAACAGCTCCGCACCTCTGTGTATCATCCTCAGACAGATGGCCTGGTCGAGAGGTTTAACAAGACCTTGAAGGGGATGCTAAAGAGGGTGGTCAGCAAAGATGGGAAGGACTGGGATTGTTTGTTGCCGTATCTGATGTTTGCCATACGTGAGGTACCCCAGTCTTCCACAGGTTTCTCACCCTTTGAGCTATTATATGGCCGTTCCCCACGTGGACTCCTGGACGTAGCTAAGGAGACCTGGGAACAGGAAAGGACCCCCCACCGTAGTGTAATTGAACACGTCTCCCTTATGCAGGACCGCATAGCAGCGGTAATGCCCCTTGTAAAGGAGCACATGACAAGGGCACAAGAGGCCCAGTCTAGGGTCTACAATAGATCAGCCAGACTCAGGACCTTTAACCCAGGCGACAGAGTGTTAGTTCTTGTGCCCACCGTAGAGAGGAAGTTGTTGGCGAAATGGCAAGGTCCATATGAGGTCATGGAGAAAGTGGGGGAGGTTAACTACAAGGTATCTCAGCCGGGGAGGAGGAAACCCGAACAGATATACCACGTGAACCTCCTAAAGCCATGGAGGGAAAGAGAGTCCCTGATGGCCGTGGGAGTAGAAAAAGCGTCTGTCCCCAAGAAGGGGACACCGGAGGTAGGTGTACCCGATGCCAAGGTGCCTGAAGTACGGATCTCGGAGTCCCTCTCCAGGGCCCAGATTCAGGAAGCGAAGGAGTTTGTGCTCCGAAACGTTGATGTGTTCTCTAAGTTACCGGGACGTACTTCAGTCATCAAGCATGATATCATAACCGAACCCCACATCCGGGTACACCAAAAACCCTACCGGGTCCCTGAAGCGTGTCGGCAAGCCATATCCGAAGAAGTCAGGCAGATGTTAGACCTGGGAGTTATCGAGGAGTCTAAAAGTGACTGGTTGAGTCCTATTGTGTTGATTCCCAAACCTGATGGTTCCCTACGGTTCTGCAATGACTTTAGGAAGTTGAACGAGGTGTCCAAATTTGATTCTTATCCTATGCCTAGAGTTGACGAGTTGATAGAACGACTTGGACAGGCTAGGTTCTTCTCCACCCTTGACCTGACGAAAGGGTATTGGCAGGTACCCCTTACTGACAGGGCTTAAGAGAAGACTGCTTTTGTTACCCCTGATGGGCTTTTTCAGTACGTGGTACTCCCCTTTGGGCTACATGGGGCTCCCGCCACATTCCAGAGGTTAATGGATCTCATACTAAAACCTCACCGGAGATATGGCTCGACCTACCTGGATGACATCATAGTTTATAGTAACGATTGGGAGAGTCACCTGGCCAAGGTGCAAGCAGTTGTAGACTCCCTGAGGGCAGCAGGGTTGACAGCGAACCCCTAAAAAAGTGTGCTTGTTCTGTAAGAGGCCCGTTACCTGGGGTACCGTATTGGGCGAGGTGTCATCAAACCCCAAGTAAATAAAAAGGAGGCGATCCAGCAGTGGCCACGACCTATAAGCAAGAAGCAAGTGAGGGCTTTCCTAGGCATAGTGGGCTATTATCGCCGATTTATTCCCGATTTTGCGACAATAGCGGCACCCCTGACTGACCTGACCAAGGGTAGCAGGGCGGTGATGGTAAAGTGGAGTGACGAGGCTGAGGGGGCGTTTCAGCGACTTAAGACGGTTTTGTGCGAGGGACCGGTACTGATCACCCCTGACTTCACTAAGACCTTTGTTGTGCAGACTGACGCTTCTGACGTGGGCTTAGGGACTGTCCTGTCCCAAGTAGTGGAGGGTGAGGAACATCCCGTGACATTCCTGAGCCGCAAGCTCACACCTCCTGAGAAGAACTATAGTATAGTTGAGAGGGAGTGCTTGGCGATCAAATGGGTTCTGGAATCCCTGAGGGCGCGTTCACACGTTGCGTTTTGACCTGCGTTTTCATCGCGTTTGAAACGCATATACAACAGCTGAGGAGGGGTGATTTGCCTAATTATATCACTGTTAGCATTTCCGTTTACAAAACGCATCGTAAACGCGATGTTAACGCACGCTTTTAACGCATGCGTTAACATCGCATTTACAAACGTAAACGGTAATGTAGTTTGGCAAATTACCTCACATCAGCTGTTGTATATGCGTTTCAAACGCAATGAAAAAGCAACCAAAACGCAACGTGTGAACGCGGCCTCATGTATTACTTGATAGGGCGACAGTTTACGCTAGTGACCGATCACTCTCCACTCACCTGGATGAGTCAGGCCAAAGAGAGGAACGCCAGGGTCACAAGGTGGTTCCTAATGCTCCAGAATTTTAAATTCACGGTGGAACATCGAGCAGGAAAGCTGCATGGGAATGCCGATGCCCTGTCTCGTACCCACTGTCTGATGGCCAAAAGTGTTCGCCCCCACAGGGTCAAACAGAGGGGGAGGGTATGTGAGACACTGAAGGGGTTAACTGTGGATGGGTGGTATGTTTCCCCTAGGTTTTGCTATTATGCAAGGCCATAGTGCTGAAGTTGTGTTATCCAGCACCTTGGACACAGGTGGTGGGAGCAGCCTAATCAGTCTGCATAAAGTGGCTGAGCAGAGCTGATAGTGTTGTCTCTCTGAAAGGAGGCTGGAGAGCACACAGCCCTGACCTCTGTGCCTGGAGCAGCGACTTATTTTATGTACTAGCGGTGAGTTAGAGAAACTCTGTTTAGTTAGCGCCCTGACGGGTAGGATTTTGTTTGTTTAATGCCTGAATGTAAAGGCTGTTTTATTTTGTTCCTGCTGCAATAAACGCAGGCGAGACCTGTTTTGGACTCTACCTTGGTGTCACTGTCTTGAACTGCATCACAGCACCCCGCTACCACGGTCTCTACTGGGCCAAATCTCCCACAGTGTGTATATATATGTATGTGTATATGTATGGGACATGCACAAACAACAACAGCTGGAAGCTTGTAAAACGTTCACAGGTCGCGCTGCGCTGCCAGTTATGGTGGAGTGAGGATTTCTGCTTCTCCTGCAGGTGACCTCAACTACACGGGAGCCTGTGAGTGTGCACTGGGATTACAGGGCTGGATACTGCATGATTGGTTGTTAACACCTAATTGCGGGGACTCTGCACTAATCACCTGAGCTGCTGTGCTATACACTGGACCCTGGGGCCTCAGAACTGATCACCTGGGCTGCTGTGCTATACACTGGACCCTGGGGCCTCAGAACTGATCACCTGGGCTGCTGTGCTATACACTGGACCCTGGAGCCTCAGCACTGATCACCTGGGCTGCTGTGCTATACACTGGACCCTGGGGCCTCAGAACTGATCACCTGGGCTGCTGTGCTATACACTGGACCCTGGGGCGAAAGATGTTGGCTCCAGGAGGTATGTAATAACCTGCGCTGGTGATATATATTCAAAATATATATATCTTGCAGGGTGTGGTATATACTGTATAATAGCAGCTGTTTGGTATATTGCAGGGTATGGTATATACTGTATAATAGCAGCTGTTTGGTGTATTGCGGGGTGTGGTATATACTGTATAATAGCAGCTGTTTGGTGTATTGCAGGGTGTGGTATATACTGTATAATAGCAGCTGTTTGGTGTATTGCGGGGTGTGGTATATACTGTATAATAGCAGCTGTTTGGTGTATTGCGGGGTGTGGTATATACTGTATAATAGCAGCTGTTTGGTGTATTGCAGGGTATGGTATATACTGTATAATAGCAGCTGTTTGGTGTATTGCAGGATGTGGTATATACTGTATAATAGCAGCTGTTTGGTGTATTGCAGGGTGTGGTATATACTGTATAATAGCAGCTGTTTGGTATATTGCAGGGTGTGGTATATACTGTATAATAGCAGCTGTTTGGTATATACTGTATAATAGCAGCTGTTTGGTGTATTGCAGGGTGTGGTATATACTGTATAATAGCAGCTGTTTGGTATATTGCAGGGTGTGGTATATACTGTATAATAGCAGCTGTTTGGTATATTGCAGCTGTTTGGTATATACTGTATAATAGCAGCTGTTTGGTATATTGCGGGGTGTGGTATATACTGTATAATAGCAGCTGTTTGGTATATTGCGGGGTGTGGTATATACTGTATAATAGCAGCTGTTTGGTGTATTGCGGGGTGTGGTATATACTGTATAATAGCAGCTGTTTGGTGTATTGCAGGGTGTGGTATATACTGTATAATAGCAGCTGTTTGGTATATTGCAGGGTGTGGTATATACTGTATAATAGCAGCTGTTTGGTGTATTGCGGGGTGTGGTATATACTGTATAATAGCAGCTGTTTGGTGTATTGCGGGGTGTGGTATATACTGTATAATAGCAGCTGTTTGGTGTATTGCGGGGTGTGGTATATACTGTATAATAGCAGCTGTTTGGTATATTGCAGGGTGTGGTATATACTGTATAATAGCAGCTGTTTGGTATATTGCGGGGTGTGGTATATACTGTATAATAGCAGCTGTTTGGTATATTGCGGGGTGTGGTATATACTGTATAATAGCAGCTGTTTGGTATATTGCGGGGTGTGGTATATACTGTATAATAGCAGCTGTTTGGTGTATTGCAGGGTGTGGTATATACTGTATAATAGCAGCTGTTTGGTGTATTGCGGGGTGTGGTATATACTGTATAATAGCAGCTGTTTGGTATATTGGGGGGTGTGGTATATACTGTATAATAGCAGCTGTTTGGTATATTGCGGGGTGTGGTATATACTGTATAATAGCAGCTGTTTGGTATATTGCGGGGTGTGGTATATACTGTATAATAGCAGCTGTTTGGTATATTGCGGGGTGTGGTATATACTGTATAATAGCAGCTGTTTGGTATATTGCGGGGTGTGGTATATACTGTATAATAGCAGCTGTTTGGTGTATTGCGGGGTGTGGTATATACTGTATAATAGCAGCTGTTTGGTATATTGCGGGGTGTGGTATATACTGTATAATAGCAGCTGTTTGGTGTATTGCGGGGTGTGGTATATACTGTATAATAGCAGCTGTTTGGTATATTGCAGGGTGTGGTATATACTGTATAATAGCAGCTGTTTGGTGTATTGCGGGGTGTGGTATATACTGTATAATAGCAGCTGTTTGGTATATTGCAGGGTGTGGTATATACTGTATAATAGCAGCTGTTTGGTGTATTGCAGGGTGTGGTATATACTGTATAATAGCAGCTGTTTGGTGTATTGCAGGGTGTGGTATATACTGTATAATAGCAGCTGTTTGGTATATTGCGGGGTGTGGTATATACTGTATAATAGCAGCTGTTTGGTGTATTGCAGGGTGTGGTATATACTGTATAATAGCAGCTGTTTGGTGTATTGCAGGGTGTGGTATATACTGTATAATAGCAGCTGTTTGGTGTATTGCGGGGTGTGGTATATACTGTATAATAGCAGCTGTTTGGTATATTGCAGGGTGTGGTATATACTGTATAATAGCAGCTGTTTGGTGTATTGCAGGGTGTGGTATATACTGTATAATAGCAGCTGTTTGGTATATTGCAGGGTGTGGTATATACTGTATAATAGCAGCTGTTTGGTGTATTGCGGGGTGTGGTATATACTGTATAATAGCAGCTGTTTGGTGTATTGCGGGGTGTGGTATATACTGTATAATAGCAGCTGTTTGGTATATTGCGGGGTGTGGTATATACTGTATAATAGCAGCTGTTTGGTGTATTGCGGGGTGTGGTATATACTGTATAATAGCAGCTGTTTGGTATATTGCAGGGTGTGGTATATACTGTATAATAGCAGCTGTTTGGTGTATTGCAGGGTGTGGTATATACTGTATAATAGCAGCTGTTTGGTGTATTGCGGGGTGTGGTATATACTGTATAATAGCAGCTGTTTGGTATATTGCAGGGTGTGGTATATACTGTATAATAGCAGCTGTTTGGTATATTGCAGGGTGTGGTATATACTGTATAATAGCAGCTGTTTGGTGTATTGCAGGGTGTGGTATATACTGTATAATAGCAGCTGTTTGGTATATTGCGGGGTGTGGTATATACTGTATAATAGCAGCTGTTTGGTATATTGCAGGGTGTGGTATATACTGTATAATAGCAGCTGTTTGGTGTATTGCAGGGTGTGGTATATACTGTATAATAGCAGCTGTTTGGTGTATTGCGGGGTGTGGTATATACTGTATAATAGCAGCTGTTTGGTGTATTGCGGGGTGTGGTATATACTGTATAATAGCAGCTGTTTGGTGTATTGCAGGGTGTGGTATATACTGTATAATAGCAGCTGTTTGGTATATTGCGGGGTGTGGTATATACTGTATAATAGCAGCTGTTTGGTGTATTGCGGGGTGTGGTATATACTGTATAATAGCAGCTGTTTGGTATATTGCAGGGTGTGGTATATACTGTATAATAGCAGCTGTTTGGTGTATTGCGGGGTGTGGTATATACTGTATAATAGCAGCTGTTTGGTATATTGCGGGGTGTGGTATATACTGTATAATAGCAGCTGTTTGGTGTATTGCGGGGTGTGGTATATACTGTATAATAGCAGCTGTTTGGTATATTGCAGGGTGTGGTATATACTGTATAATAGCAGCTGTTTGGTATATACTGTATAATAGCAGCTGTTTGGTGTATTGCGGGGTGTGGTATATACTGTATAATAGCAGCTGTTTGGTGTATTGCAGGGTGTGGTATATACTGTATAATAGCAGCTGTTTGGTATATTGCGGGGTGTGGTATATACTGTATAATAGCAGCTGTTTGGTATATTGCAGGGTGTGGTATATACTGTATAATAGCAGCTGTTTGGTGTATTGCGGGGTGTGGTATATACTGTATAATAGCAGCTGTTTGGTGTATTGCAGGGTGTGGTATATACTGTATAATAGCAGCTGTTTGGTGTATTGCAGGGTGTGGTATATACTGTATAATAGCAGCTGTTTGGTGTATTGGGGGGTGTGGTATATACTGTATAATAGCAGCTGTTTGGTATATTGCAGGGTGTGGTATATACTGTATAATAGCAGCTGTGTGGTATATACTGTATAATAGCAGCTGTTTGGTGTATTGCGGGGTGTGGTATATACTGTATAATAGCAGCTGTTTGGTGTATTGCGGGGTGTGGTATATACTGTATAATAGCAGCTGTTTGGTATATTGCAGGGTGTGGTATATACTGTATAATAGCAGCTGTTTGGTGTATTGCGGGGTGTGGTATATACTGTATAATAGCAGCTGTTTGGTGTATTGCGGGGTGTGGTATATACTGTATAATAGCAGCTGTTTGGTATATTGCGGGGTGTGGTATATACTGTATAATAGCAGCTGTTTGGTGTATTGCAGGGTGTGGTATATACTGTATAATAGCAGCTGTTTGGTATATTGCGGGGTGTGGTATATACTGTATAATAGCAGCTGTTTGGTATATTGCAGGGTGTGGTATATACTGTATAATAGCAGCTGTTTGGTGTATTGCAGGGTGTGGTATATACTGTATAATAGCAGCTGTTTGGTATATTGCAGGGTGTGGTATATACTGTATAATAGCAGCTGTTTGGTATATTGCGGGGTGTGGTATATACTGTATAATAGCAGCTGTTTGGTGTATTGCGGGGTGTGGTATATACTGTATAATAGCAGCTGTTTGGTGTATTGCGGGGTGTGGTATATACTGTATAATAGCAGCTGTTTGGTATATTGGGGGGTGTGGTATATACTGTATAATAGCAGCTGTTTGGTGTATTGCAGGGTGTGGTATATACTGTATAATAGCAGCTGTTTGGTGTATTGCAGGGTGTGGTATATACTGTATAATAGCAGCTGTTTGGTGTATTGCAGGGTGTGGTATATACTGTATAATAGCAGCTGTTTGGTGTATTGCGGGGTGTGGTATATACTGTATAATAGCAGCTGTTTGGTATATTGCGGGGTGTGGTATATACTGTATAATAGCAGCTGTTTGGTATATTGCAGGGTGTGGTATATACTGTATAATAGCAGCTGTTTGGTATATTGCAGGGTGTGGTATATACTGTATAATAGCAGCTGTTTGGTATATTGCAGGGTGTGGTATATACTGTATAATAGCAGCTGTTTGGTATATTGCGGGGTGTGGTATATACTGTATAATAGCAGCTGTTTGGTATATTGCAGGGTGTGGTATATACTGTATAATAGCAGCTGTTTGGTGTATTGCAGGGTGTGGTATATACTGTATAATAGCAGCTGTTTGGTATATTGCAGGGTGTGGTATATACTGTATAATAGCAGCTGTTTGGTGTATTGCGGGGTGTGGTATATACTGTATAATAGCAGCTGTTTGGTATATTGCGGGGTGTGGTATATACTGTATAATAGCAGCTGTTTGGTATATTGCAGGGTGTGGTATATACTGTATAATAGCAGCTGTTTGGTATATTGCAGGGTGTGGTATATACTGTATAATAGCAGCTGTTTGGTGTATTGCAGGGTGTGGTATATACTGTATAATAGCAGCTGTTTGGTATATTGCAGGGTGTGGTATATACTGTATAATAGCAGCTGTTTGGTATATTGCAGGGTGTGGTATATACTGTATAATAGCAGCTGTTTGGTATATTGCAGGGTGTGGTATATACTGTATAATAGCAGCTGTTTGGTATATTGCAGGGTGTGGTATATACTGTATAATAGCAGCTGTTTGGTATATTGCAGGGTGTGGTATATACTGTATAATAGCAGCTGTTTGGTATATTGCAGGGTGTGGTATATACTGTATAATAGCAGCTGTTTGGTGTATTGCAGGGTGTGGTATATACTGTATAATAGCAGCTGTTTGGTATATTGCGGGGTGTGGTATATACTGTATAATAGCAGCTGTTTGGTATATTGCGGGGTGTGGTATATACTGTATAATAGCAGCTGTTTGGTATATTGCAGGGTGTGGTATATACTGTATAATAGCAGCTGTTTGGTATATTGCAGGGTGTGGTATATACTGTATAATAGCAGCTGTTTGGTATATTGCAGGGTGTGGTATATACTGTATAATAGCAGCTGTTTGGTATATTGCAGGGTGTGGTATATACTGTATAATAGCAGCTGTTTGGTATATTGCGGGGTGTGGTATATACTGTATAATAGCAGCTGTTTGGTATATTGCAGGGTGTGGTATATACTGTATAATAGCAGCTGTTTGGTGTATTGCAGGGTGTGGTATATACTGTATAATAGCAGCTGTTTGGTATATTGCGGGGTGTGGTATATACTGTATAATAGCAGCTGTTTGGTATATTGCAGGGTGTGGTATATACTGTATAATAGCAGCTGTTTGGTGTATTGCAGGGTGTGGTATATACTGTATAATAGCAGCTGTTTGGTATATTGCAGGGTGTGGTATATACTGTATAATAGCAGCTGTTTGGTGTATTGCGGGGTGTGGTATATACTGTATAATAGCAGCTGTTTGGTGTATTGCAGGGTGTGGTATATACTGTATAATAGCGGCTGTATACTATCTTGCAGGGTGTGGTATATATATATATATATACATATAGCACCCATCGTCCCTTTCTTGGGCAGAATTCTGCAGGTGAAGTTCAGTTTCCTTAATAAAATTCTGAGCATCGGGTGATCTCCGTTATCTCCACGCCTCCGGCACAGTCCTCCTCAAATCATCAGTAAGTTTTCCATCAGTGACCTGCGCCCCATGGTAACTGAACTGATTTCTATCCCCGGGTAGCAAAGCCCCCACTTCTGTCCCTCCAGGTGCAGGCAGGGCGTGAGCTGGGGTAAGGCTCCCATGTCTTCTTCTCCCATAGGGTGAGCTGGGGTAAGGCTCCCATGTCTTCTTCTCCCATAGGGTGAGCTGGGCTAAGGCTCCCATGTCGTCTTCTCCCATAGGGTGAGCTGGGCTAAGGCTCCCATGTCTTCTTCTCCCATAGGGTGAGCTGGGCTAAGGCTCCCATGTCTTCTTCTCCCATAGGGTGAGCTGGGCTAAGGCTCCCATGTCTTCTTCTCCCATAGGGTGAGCTGGGCTAAGGCTCCCATGTCTTCTTCTCCCATAGGGTGAGCTGGGCTAAGGCTCCCATGTCTTCTTCTCCCATAGGGTGAGCTGGGCTAAGGCTCCCATGTCTTCTTCTCCCATAGGGTGAGCTGGGCTAAGGCTCCCATGTCTTCTTCTCCCATAGGGTGAGCTGGGCTAAGGCTCCCATGTCTTCTTCTCCCATAGGGTGAGCTGGGCTAAGGCTCCCATGTCGTCTTCTCCCATAGGGTGAGCTGGGCTAAGGCTCCCATGCCGTCTTCTCCCATAGGGTGAGCTGGGCTAAGGCTCCCATGTCGTCTTCTCCCATAGGGTGAGCTGGGCTAAGGCTCCCATGTCTTCTTCTCCCATAGGGTGAGCTGGGCTAAGGCTCCCATGTCTTCTTCTCCCATAGGGTGAGCTGGGCTAAGGCTCCCATGTCTTCTTCTCCCATAGGGTGAGCTGGGCTAAGGCTCCCATGTCTTCTTCTCCCATAGGGTGAGCTGGGCTAAGGCTCCCATGTCTTCTTCTCCCATAGGGTGAGCTGGGCTAAGGCTCCCATGTCTTCTTCTCCCATAGGGTGAGCTGGGCTAAGGCTCCCATGTCTTCTTCTCCCATAGGGTGAGCTGGGCTAAGGCTCCCATGTCTTCTTCTCCCATAGGGTGAGCTGGGCTAAGGCTCCCATGTCTTCTTCTCCCATAGGGTGAGCTGGGCTAAGGCTCCCATGTCTTCTTCTCCCATAGGGTGAGCTGGGCTAAGGCTCCCATGTCTTCTTCTCCCATAGGGTGAGCTGGGCTAAGGCTCCCATGTCTTCTTCTCCCATAGGGTGAGCTGGGCTAAGGCTCCCATGTCTTCTTCTCCCATAGGGTGAGCTGGGCTAAGGCTCCCATGTCTTCTTCTCCCATAGGGTGAGCTGGGCTAAGGCTCCCATGTCTTCTTCTCCCATAGGGTGAGCTGGGCTAAGGCTCCCATGTCTTCTTCTCCCATAGGGTGAGCTGGGCTAAGGCTCCCATGTCTTCTTCTCCCATAGGGTGAGCTGGGCTAAGGCTCCCATGTCTTCTTCTCCCATAGGGTGAGCTGGGCTAAGGCTCCCATGTCTTCTTCTCCCATAGGGTGAGCTGGGCTAAGGCTCCCATGTCTTCTTCTCCCATAGGGTGAGCTGGGCTAAGGCTCCCATGTCTTCTTCTCCCATAGGGTGAGCTGGGCTAAGGCTCCCATGTCTTCTTCTCCCATAGGGTGAGCTGGGCTAAGGCTCCCATGTCTTCTTCTCCCATAGGGTGAGCTGGGCTAAGGCTCCCATGTCTTCTTCTCCCATAGGGTGAGCTGGGCTAAGGCTCCCATGTCTTCTTCTCCCATAGGGTGAGCTGGGCTAAGGCTCCCATGTCTTCTTCTCCCATAGGGTGAGCTGGGCTAAGGCTCCCATGTCTTCTTCTCCCATAGGGTGAGCTGGGCTAAGGCTCCCATGTCTTCTTCTCCCATAGGGTGAGCTGGGCTAAGGCTCCCATGTCTTCTTCTCCCATAGGGTGAGCTGGGCTAAGGCTCCCATGTCTTCTTCTCCCATAGGGTGAGCTGGGCTAAGGCTCCCATGTCTTCTTCTCCCATAGGGTGAGCTGGGCTAAGGCTCCCATGTCTTCTTCTCCCATAGGGTGAGCTGGGCTAAGGCTCCCATGTCTTCTTCTCCCATAGGGTGAGCTGGGCTAAGGCTCCCATGTCTTCTTCTCCCATAGGGTGAGCTGGGCTAAGGCTCCCATGTCTTCTTCTCCCATAGGGTGAGCTGGGCTAAGGCTCCCATGTCTTCTTCTCCCATAGGGTGAGCTGGGCTAAGGCTCCCATGTCTTCTTCTCCCATAGGGTGAGCTGGGCTAAGGCTCCCATGTCTTCTTCTCCCATAGGGTGAGCTGGGCTAAGGCTCCCATGTCTTCTTCTCCCATAGGGTGAGCTGGGCTAAGGCTCCCATGTCTTCTTCTCCCATAGGGTGAGCTGGGCTAAGGCTCCCATGTCTTCTTCTCCCATAGGGTGAGCTGGATGGGCTTATTGCGACCTCCTGCCCTCTCCGGCCAGTCCAGGTCCTCTGGCTCCAAAGCATCCGCACCCAGGGGCTGCCACCTGCGCGTGCACCCACCCTGGTCCCCTGACCACCCGCTGCTCATGCATCCCGCTGAGGAACGCTTCTAGGGCCGACATGACCAAATAGCAAACTAGGTCCCAACCTAAAATACACAACCTACACCTACAACTTCACCCTGACCCCCTATATAAACCCCTCATCATCTCCAGCCCCAAATTCCATTCCCCCAATACCTCACACTACACCTCCAACCACCCACAACCCCACCCCAGGATGAAATATAAGGACTATGCACAAGGAGGGTCACGTGTCAGGTTTGGTCTTGTTCATCAGGGCATCAGTATCCCTCACATCTTCTTGGGAGGATTTCTGGAAGGGCTTCAATCTTTGTAGGGGGTCTCTGCCTCTGTAGGGGGTCTCTGCCTCTGTAGGGGGTAGTTATCAACTAGACTCATGAATAGGAGCAGGGAACTTCCAGAAACACGTAGAGGATTATACTTGTAACTCATGGAAGTTTTAAAGATGTCTAAATAAAGCCGGAATTAGTTTGGACCTTCACAAGCTGGAAGTCCATATAGTTCTCTCCATTATTAGACAAAGGATAATAAAACCCCATGTGCTTGTATGACCACTACGTTAGTTATGGACAGGTATGGAGTTATGATCCATCTGTGTCGCCAGGGGTACACATACCTGTGTTTTATAGCTGTATACCTCTCAATTTGTTCTCGCATATTCGGACACAGAGATCTAAATAACTCTCAATGGGAGCAAAGGATCTGGGGAATGTCCGGCCTCAATGTAATCCAGGGATTCATCCAGAACTCTGACCCTATGACTTCCCATTGAGAAGCTAAAACTCCTCCATGCTCCTGGAGGTAGGGGGCGCTCTTAGAGCTCTCCCATGGGTGTGGAGGGGTATAATCATGGCACCCAGGGTTCTTCCCAGCAAGACCTGTGCCATATGGAAGTCGTGAGAACAACTCTAATTCCTGCATCTCTCAGAACCCGTGCTTTTAGGGAGTGGCTATAAAAACGATAATTTATTGACCTTGTCTACCCTTCCACGGTCCAGCCTCCCAATTTCGTGTCAAGCAACACTTTTTTTTTTTAAATACGGCGGTTTTTCCTAATCCATCAGGTTTTCTTATGGCCACGCCCCCGATTTCTGTCGCGTGCAACCTGGCGCCGATGCGACACAATCCGATCGCATGTGCCAAAATCCTGGGGCAATTCAGGGAAAATCGGCACAAATATTCGTGTAACCCGTGGGAAAAACGTGATTCGGGCCCTTAGTACATGACCCCCAAAGGAAAGAAGAGGCCGGACGCTTGTCAGCAGTGACTGACCAGCCCCTGGCAGCCTACATGAGGACATTGCTGGCTCTATGGGGAGTAATGCCCATGTGTGCCCGGAGCCTAATGAGAGAGAGAAGATGTGCAGAACATTCTATACCAGGAGGACAATATCTGTGATGACTCCAGCAGTAACACAGAGCCTCAGGTTACTGCTGCAGATCATTTATTCATCTCGGATTCTGGATGAGGAGATAACAATGTGATGTCATGGGGATCCATCTGTGTCTCATGGATTGTATGAAGTCATCAATCTCCACGCTCCACCTCCATGATGACATCTCCTGCTCCGGCCAGGATGGAGCTCGCTCTGAGGGAAGATGAGAAAAGAGGAAACCTTGTAATTACAATAATATCAATAATCCTCCATGATAAATGTAACCTGCCCTGAGGCCTTTCTAACAGAGACAGAGAAGAGCCGTGGGGCAAAGCTCAATAATGTTGGGGTGTTCCCATCTGTCATTGCTCATTGTACAACATCACAGTGGGTGCTGTACTTGTCCCGCTGACCATTAGTCAGGCCAGGATGGTCAGGCCCCTGTGACTCTGCTCCGCCTCTGTGACTCCTCAGGTCATTGTTACATAAGGGGACAAGTATCATTGTTTTTTCTTTCTTTGTTGGTTTTTGGAGACATTTGGCGGCTCTTTTTTGAACCTTATGTATGATCAGGTATTTTTACTTGTTATACAAGTTCACTTTGTCCTGTCCTTGAGGGCGCAAATTTTGGCTTCTTTTTGATACACATGAACACAAGCCATGTGAGGGGTTATATACAGGAGAGGATACAAGCCACGTGAGGGGTTATATACAGGAGAGGATACAAGCCACGTGAGGGGTTATATACAGGAGAGGATACAAGCCACGTGAGGGGTTATATACAGGAGAGGATACAAGCCACGTGAGGGGGTAAATACAGGCGAGGATACAAGCCACGTGCGGGGGTTATATACAGGCGAGGATACAAGCCACGTGAGGGGGCTATATACAGGTGAGGACACAAGCCATGTGAGGGGGCTATATACAGGTGAGGACACAAGCCATGTGAGGGGTTATATACAGGTGAGGATAGAAGCCATGTGAGGGGTTATATACAGGATAGGATACAAGCCATGTGACGGGTTATATACAGGAGAGGATACAAGTCACGTGAGGGGGTATATACAGGCGAGGATACAAGCCACGTGAGGGGTTATATACAGTGGAGGATACAAGCCACAAGAAGGGGTATATACAGGAGAGGATACAAGCCATGTGAGGGGGTTATATACAGGAGAGGATACAAGCCATGTGAGGAGTTATATACAGGAGAGGATACAAGCCATGTGAGGAGTTATATACAGGAGAGGATACAAGCCACGTGAGGGGTTATATACAGGAGAGGATACAAGCCACGTGAGGGGTTATATACAGGAGAGGATACAAGCCACGTGAGGGGTTATATACAGTGGAGGATACAAGCCATGTGAGGAGTTATATACAGGAGAGGATACAAGCCACATGAAGGGGTATATACAGGAGAGGATACAAGCCATGTGAGGCGTTATATACAGGAGAGGATACAAGCCACGTGAGGTGTTATATACAGGAGAGGATACAAGCCACGTGAGGGGTTATATACAGGAGAGGATACAAGCCACGTGAGGGGTTATATACAGGAGAGGATACAAGCCACGTGAGGGGTTATATACAGTGGAGGATACAAGCCACATGGAGGAGTTATATACAGGAGAGGATACAAGCCACGTGAGGGGTTATATACAGGAGAGGATACAAGCCACGTGAGGGGTTATATACAGGGGAGGATACAAGCCACGTGAGGGGTTATATACAGGGGAGGATACAAGCCACGTGAGGGGTTATATACAGTGGAGGATACAAGCCACGTGAGGGGTTATATACAGTGGAGGATACAAGCCACATGGAGGAGTTATATACAGGAGAGGATACAAGCCACGTGAGGGGTTATATACAGTGGAGGATACAAGCCACGTGAGGGGTTATATACAGTGGAGGATACAAGCCACGTGAGGGGTTATATACAGTGGAGGATACAAGCCACGTGAGGGGTTATATACAGTGGAGGATACAAGCCACGTGAGGGGTTATATACAGTGGAGGATACAAGCCACATGAAGGGGTTATATACAGGAGAGGATACAAGCCACGTGAGGGGTTATATACAGGAGAGGATACAAGCCACGTGAGGGGTTATATACAGGAGAGGATACAAGCCACGTGAGGGGTTATATACAGGAGAGGATACAAGCCACGTGAGGGGTTATATACAGTGGAGGATACAAGCCATGTGAGGGTTTATATACAGGAGAGGATACAAGCCATGTGAGGGTTTATATACAGGAGAGGATACAAGCCATGTGAGGGGGTTATATACAGGAGAGGATACAAGCCATGTGAGGGTTTATATACAGGAGAGGATACAAGCCATGTGAGGGTTTATATACAGGAGAGGATACAAGCCATGTGAGGGGGTTATATACAGGAGAGGATACAAGCCATGTGAGGGGTTATATACAGGAGAGGATACAAGCCATGTGAGGTGTTATATATAGGAGAGGATACAAGCCATGTGAGGGGTTATATACAGGAAATGATACAAGCCATGTGAGGGGTTATATACAGGAGAGGATACAAGCCATGTGAGGGGTTATATACAGGAAATGATACAAGCCATGTGAGGGGGTTATATATAGGAGAGGATACAAGCCATGTGAGGGGGTTATATACCGGAGAGGATACAAGCCATGTGAGTGTTTGTATACAGGATAGGATACAAGCCATGTGACGGGTTATATACAGGAGAGGATACAAGTCATGTGAGGGGTTATATACAGGAGAGGATACAAGCCATGTGAGGGGTTATATACAGGAGAGGATACAAGCCATGTGAGGAGGTTATATACAGGAGAGGATACAAGCCATGTGAGGAGTTATATACAGGAGAGGATACAAGCCATGTGAGGGGTTATATACAGGAGAGGATACAAGCCATGTGAGGGGTTATATACAGGAGAGGATACAAGCCATGTGAGGGGTTATATACAGGAGAGGACACAAGCCATGTGAGGAGGTTATATACAGGAGAGGACACAAGCCATGTGAGGGGTTATATACAGGAGAGGATACAAGCCATGTGAGGGGTTATATACAGGAGAGGATACAAGCCATGTGAGGAGGTTATATACAGGAGAGGATAGAAGCCATTTGAGGGGGGTATATACAGGAGAGGATACAAGCCATGTGAGGGGTTATATACAGGAGAGGATACAAGCCATGTGAGGGGTTATATACAGGAGAGGACACAAGCCATGTGAGGAGGTTATATACAGGAGAGGACACAAGCCATGTGAGGGGTTATATACAGGAGAGGACACAAGCCATGTGAGGGGTTATATACAGGAGAGGATACAAGCCATGTGAGGGGTTATATACAGGAGAGGATACAAGCCATGTGAGGGGTTATATACAGGAGAGGATACAAGCCATGTGAGGGGTTATATACAGGAGAGGACACAAGCCATGTGAGGGTTTATATACAGGAGAGGATACAAGCCATGTTGGACAAGCTGTAGATTTGCACCTGCATTATCCTTATCTACAGGGGAAGTAGTACTGTGCATTATCCTTATATACAGGAGAAGTAGTACTGTGCACTGTATATATATACAGGAGAAGTAGTACTGTGCACTGTATATATATATATACAGGAGAAGTAGTACTGTGCACTGTATATATACAGGAGAAGTAGTACTGTGCACTGTATATATATATATATATACAGGAGAAGTAGTACTGTGCTCTGTATATATATACAGGAGAAGTAGTACTGTGCACTGTATATATACAGGAGAAGTAGTACTGTGCACTGTGTATATATACAGGAGAAGTAGTACTGTGCACTGCTCATATCTACAGGGGAAGTAGTACTGTGCATTATCCTTATATACAGGAGAAGTAGTACTGTGCACTGTGTATATATATAGGAGAAGTAGTACTGTGCACTGCCCATATCTACAGGAGAAGTAGTACTGTGCACTGCCCATATCTACAGGAGAAGTAGTACTGTGCACTGCTCATATCTACAGGAGAAGTAGTACTGTGCACTGTATATATACAGGAGAAGTAGTACTGTGCACTGTATATATACAGGAGAAGTAGTACTGTGCACTGTATATATACAGGAGAAGTAGTACTGTGCACTGTATATATACAGAAGAAGTAGTACTGTGCACTGTGTATATATATAGGAGAAGTAGTACTGTGCACTGCGTATATATACAGGAGAAGTAGTACTGTGCACTGTGTATATATACAGGAGAAGTAGTACTGTGCACTGTATATATATACAGGAGAAGTAGTACTGTGCACTGTATATATACAGGAGAAGTAGTACTGTGCACTGTATATACAGGAGAAGTAGTACTGTGCACTGCTCATATCTACAGGGGAAGTAGCACTGTGCACTGTATATATACAGGAGAAGTAGTACTGTGCACTGTATATATATACAGGAGAAGTAGTACTGTGCACTGTATATATATACAGGAGAAGTAGTACTGTGCACTGCCCATATATACAGGAGAAGTAGTACTGTGCATTATCCTTATATACAGGAGAAGTAGTACTGTGCACTGCCCATATCTACAGGAGAAGTAGTACTGTGCACTGTGTATATATATAGGAGAAGTAGTACTGTGCACTGCTCATATCTACAGGGGAAGTAGTACTGTGCACTGTGTATATATACAGGAGAAGTAGTACTGTGCACTGTATATATACAGGAGAAGTAGTACTGTGCACTGTATATATATACAGGAGAAGTAGTACTGTGCACTGTATATATACAGGAGAAGTAGTACTGTGCACTGTATATATACAGGAGAAGTAGTACTGTGCACTGTATATATATATACAGGAGAAGTAGTACTGTGCACTGCCCATATATACAGGAGAAGTAGTACTGTGCACTGTATATATACAGGAGAAGTAGTACTGTGCACTGTATATATATATACAGGAGAAGTAGTACTGTGCACTGTATATATACAGGAGAAGTAGCACTGTGCACTGTATATATATACAGGAGAAGTAGTACTGTGCACTGTATATATATACAGGAGAAGTAGTACTGTGCACTGTATATATATACAGGAGAAGTAGTACTGTGCACTGTATATATATACAGGAGAATTAGTACTGTGCACTGTATATATACAGGAGAAGTAGTACTGTGCACTTTATATATATACAGGAGAAGTAGTACTGTGCACTGTATATATACAGGAGAAGTAGTACTGTGCACTGTATATACAGGAGAAGTAGTACTGTGCACTGTATATATATATACAGGAGAAGTAGTACTGTGCACTATATATATATATACAGGAGAAGTAGTACTGTGCACTATATATATATATATATATATATATATATATATATATACAGGAGAAGTAGTACTGTGCACTGTATATATATACAGGAGAAGTAGTACTGTGCACTGTATATATATACAGGAGAAGTAGTACTGTGCACTGTATATATATACAGGAGAAGTAGTACTGTGCACTGTATATATATATACAGGAGAAGTAGTACTGTGCACTGTATATATATATACAGGAGAAGTAGTACTGTGCACTGTGTATATACAGGAAAAGTAGTACTGTGCACTGTATATATACAGGAGAAGTAGTACTGTGCACTGCCCATATATACAGGAGAAGTAGTACTGTGCACTGCCCATATATACAGGAGAAGTAGTACTGTGCACTGTATATATACAGGAGAAGTAGTACTGTGCACTGTATATACAGGAGAAGTAGTACTGTGCACTGTATATATATATACAGGAGAAGTAGTACTGTGCACTGTATATATACAGGAGAAGTAGTACTGTGCACTGTATATATACAGGAGAAGTAGTACTGTGCACTGTATATATACAGGAGAAGTAGTACTGTGCACTGTATATATACAGGAGAAGTAGTACTGTGCACTGTATATATACAGGAGAAGTAGTACTGTGCACTGTATATATACAGGAGAAGTAGTACTGTGCACTGTATATATATACAGGAGAAGTAGTACTGTGCACTGTATATATACAGGAGAAGTAGTACTGTGCACTGTATATATATACAGGAGAAGTAGTACTGTACACTGTATATATACAGGAGAAGTAGTACTGTGCACTGTATATATATACAGGAGAAGTAGTACTGTGCACTGTATATATATACAGGAGAAGTAGTATTGTGCACTGTATATATACAGGAGAAGTAGTACTGTGCACTGTATATATATATACAGGAGAAGTAGTACTGTGCACTGTATATATATATACAGGAGAAGTAGTACTGTGCACTGTATATATATATATACAGGAGAAGTAGTACTGTGCACTGTATATATACAGGAGAAGTAGTACTGTGCACTGTATATATACAGGAGAAGTAGTACTGTGCACTGTATATACAGGAGAAGTAGTACTGTGCACTGTATATATACAGGAGAAGTAGTACTGTGCACTGTATATATACAGAAGAAGTAGTACTGTGCACTGCATATATATACAGGAGAAGTAGTACTGTGCACTGTATATATATATACAGGAGAAGTAGTACTGTGCACTGTATATATACAGGAGAAGTAGTACTGTGCACTGCCCATATATACAGGAGAAGTAGTACTGTGCACTGTATATATACAGGAGAAGTAGTACTGTGCACTGTATATATATATACAGGAGAAGTAGTACTGTGCACTGTATATATACAGGAGAAGTAGTACTGTGCACTGTGTATATATACAGGAGAAGTAGTACTGTGCACTGTATATATATACAGGAGAAGTAGTACTGTGCACTGTATATATATACAGGAGAAGTAGTACTGTGCACTGTATATATATACAGGAGAATTAGTACTGTGCACTGTATATATACAGGAGAAGTAGTACTGTGCACTTTATATATATACAGGAGAAGTAGTACTGTGCACTGTATATATACAGGAGAAGTAGTACTGTGCACTGTATATACAGGAGAAGTAGTACTGTGCACTGTATATATATATACAGGAGAAGTAGTACTGTGCACTATATATATATATACAGGAGAAGTAGTACTGTGCACTATATATATATATATATATATATATATATATATATATATACAGGAGAAGTAGTACTGTGCACTGTATATATATACAGGAGAAGTAGTACTGTGCACTGTATATATATACAGGAGAAGTAGTACTGTGCACTGTATATATATACAGGAGAAGTAGTACTGTGCACTGTATATATATACAGGAGAA
Source organism: Engystomops pustulosus (assembly GCF_040894005.1). Taxonomy (NCBI): domain Eukaryota; kingdom Metazoa; phylum Chordata; class Amphibia; order Anura; family Leptodactylidae; genus Engystomops; species Engystomops pustulosus. The sequence goes on along the minus strand of NC_092413.1, from coordinate 237,535,993 downwards.
GTAGTACTGTGCACTGTATATATATATACAGGAGAAGTAGTACTGTGCACTGTATATATACAGGAGAAGTAGTACTGTGCACTGCCCATATATACAGGAGAAGTAGTACTGTGCACTGCCCATATATACAGGAGAAGTAGTACTGTGCACTGTATATATACAGGAGAAGTAGTACTGTGCACTGTATATACAGGAGAAGTAGTACTGTGCACTGTATATATATATACAGGAGAAGTAGTACTGTGCACTGTATATATACAGGAGAAGTAGTACTGTGCACTGTATATATACAGGAGAAGTAGTACTGTGCACTGTATATATACAGGAGAAGTAGTACTGTGCACTGTATATATACAGGAGAAGTAGTACTGTGCACTGTATATATACAGGAGAAGTAGTACTGTGCACTGTATATATACAGGAGAAGTAGTACTGTGCACTGTATATATATACAGGAGAAGTAGTACTGTGCACTGTATATATACAGGAGAAGTAGTACTGTGCACTGTATATATATACAGGAGAAGTAGTACTGTACACTGTATATATACAGGAGAAGTAGTACTGTGCACTGTATATATATACAGGAGAAGTAGTACTGTGCACTGTATATATATACAGGAGAAGTAGTACTGTGCACTGTATATATATACAGGAGAAGTAGTATTGTGCACTGTATATATACAGGAGAAGTAGTACTGTGCACTGTATATATATATACAGGAGAAGTAGTACTGTGCACTGTATATATATATACAGGAGAAGTAGTACTGTGCACTGTATATATATATATACAGGAGAAGTAGTACTGTGCACTGTATATATATATACAGGAGAAGTAGTACTGTGCACTGTATATATACAGGAGAAGTAGTACTGTGCACTGTATATATACAGGAGAAGTAGTACTGTGCACTGTATATACAGGAGAAGTAGTACTGTGCACTGTATATATACAGGAGAAGTAGTACTGTGCACTGTATATATACAGGAGAAGTAGTACTGTGCACTGTATATATATACAGGAGAAGTAGTACTGTGCTCTGTATATATATATATATATATACAGGAGAAGTAGTACTGTGCACTGTATATATATACAGGAGAAGTAGTACTGTGCACTGTATATATATACAGGAGAAGTAGTACTGTGCACTGTACATATATACAGGAGAAGTAGTACTGTGCACTGTACATATATACAGGAGAAGTAGTACTGTGCACTGTATACATACAGGAGAAGTAGTACTGTGCACTGTATACATACAGGAGAAGTAGTACTGTGCACTGTATATATACAGGAGAAGTAGTACTGTGCACTGTGTATATATATAGGAGAAGTAGTACTGTGCACTGTGTATATATACAGGAGAAGTAGTACTGTGCACTGTATATATATACAGGAGAAGTAGTACTGTGCACTGTATATATACAGGAGAAGTAGTACTGTGCACCGTGTATATATATATATAGGAGAAGTAGTACTGTGCACTGCGTATATATACAGGAGAAGTAGTACTGTGCACTGTATATATACAGGAGAAGTAGTACTGTGCACTGTGTATATATATATAGGAGAAGTAGTACTGTGCACTGCGTATATATACAGGAGAAGTAGTACTGTGCACTGTATATATACAGGAGAAGTAGTACTGTGCACTGTATATATATACAGGAGAAGTAGTACTGTGCACTGTATATATATACAGGAGAAGTAGTACTGTGCACTGCTCATATCTACAGGGGAAGTAGTACTGTGCACTGCTCATATCTACAGGGGAAGTAGTACTGTGCACTGTGTATATATACAGGAGAAGTAGTACTGTGCACTGTATATATACAGGAGAAGTAGTACTGTGCAGGGTATATATACAGGAGAAGTAGTACTGTGCACTGTGTATATATACAGGAGAAGTAGTACTGTGCACTGTATATATATACTGGAGAAGTAGTACTGTGCACTGTATATATATACAGGAGAAGGAGTACTGTGCACTGTATATATATACAGGAGAAGTAGTACTGTGCACTGTATATACACAGGAGAAGTAGTACTGTGCACTGTAAATATATACAGGAGAAGTAGTACTGTGCACTGTATATATACAGGAGAAGTAGTACTGTGCACTGTATATATATACAGGAGAAGTAGTACTGTGCACTGTATATATACAGGAGAAGTAGTACTGTGCACTGTATATATATACAGGAGAAGTAGTACTGTGCACTGCCCATATATACAGGAGAAGTAGTACTGTGCACTGTATATATACAGGAGAAGTAGTACTGTGCACTGTATATATATATACAGGAGAAGTAGTACTGTGCACTGTATATATACAGGAGAAGTAGCACTGTGCACTGTATATATATACAGGAGAAGTAGTACTGTGCACTGTATATATATACAGGAGAAGTAGTACTGTGCACTGTATATATATACAGGAGAAGTAGTACTGTGCACTGTATATATATATACAGGAGAATTAGTACTGTGCACTGTATATATACAGGAGAAGTAGTACTGTGCACTGCCCATATATACAGGAGAAGTAGTACTGTGCACTGTATATATATACAGGAGAAGTAGTACTGTGCACTGCCCATATATACAGGAGAAGTAGTACTGTGCACTGCCCATATATACAGGAGAAGTAGTACTGTGCACTGTATATATATATACAGGAGAAGTAGTACTGTGCACTGTATATATACAGGAGAAGTAGCACTGTGCACTGTATATATATACAGGAGAAGTAGTACTGTGCACTGTATATATATACAGGAGAAGTAGTACTGTGCACTGTATATATATACAGGAGAAGTAGTACTGTGCACTGTATATATATACAGGAGAATTAGTACTGTGCACTGTATATATACAGGAGAAGTAGTACTGTGCACTGCCCATATATACAGGAGAAGTAGTACTGTGCACTGTATATATATACAGGGGAAGTAGTACTGTGCACTGTATATATACAGGAGAAGTAGTACTGTGCACTGTATATATACAGGAGAAGTAGTACTGTGCACTGTATATATACAGGAGAAGTAGTACTGTGCACTGTATATATACAGGAGAAGTAGTACTGTGCACTGTATATATATATACAGGAGAAGTAGTACTGTGCACTGTATATATACAGGAGAAGTAGTACTGTGCACTGTATATATACAGGAGAAGTAGTACTGTGCACTGTATATATATACAGGAGAAGTAGTACTGTGCACTGTATATATACAGGAGAAGTAGTACTGTGCACTGTATATATACAGGAGAAGTAGTACTGTGCACTGCCCATATATACAGGAGAAGTAGTACTGTGCACTGTATATATACAGGAGAAGTAGTACTGTGCACTGTATATATACAGGAGAAGTAGTACTGTGCACTGTATATATACAGGAGAAGTAGTACTGTGCACTGTATATATATACAGGAGAAGTAGTACTGTGCACTGTATATATACAGGAGAAGTAGTACTGTGCACTGTATATATACAGGAGAAGTAGTACTGTGCACTGTATATATATACAGGAGAAGTAGTACTGTGCACTGTATATATACAGGAGAAGTAGTACTGTGCACTGTATATATACAGGAGAAGTAGTACTGTGCACTGTATATATACAGGAGAAGTAGTACTGTGCACTGTATATATATACAGGAGAAGTAGTACTGTGCACTGTATATATACAGGAGAAGTAGTACTGTGCACTGTATATATACAGGAGAAGTAGTACTGTGCACTGTATATATATATACAGGAGAAGTAGTACTGTGCACTGTATATATATACAGGAGAAGTAGTACTGTGCACTGTATATACACAGGAGAAGTAGTACTGTGCACTGTATATATATACAGGAGAAGTAGTACTGTGCACTGTATATATATACAGGAGAAGTAGTACTGTGCACTGTATATATACAGGAGAAGTAGTACTGTGCACTGTATATATATACAGGAGAAGTAGTACTGTGCACTGTATATATACAGGAGAAGTAGTACTGTGCACTGTATATATACAGGAGAAGTAGTACTGTGCACTGTATATATACAGGAGAAGTAGTACTGTGCACTGTATATATATACAGGAGAAGTAGTACTGTGCACTGTATATATATACAGGAGAAGTAGTACTGTGCACTGCCTATATATACAGGAGAAGTAGTACTGTGCACTGTATATATACAGGAGAAGTAGTACTGTGCACTGTATATATATATATATATATATATATATATATATATACAGGAGAAGTAGTACTGTGCACTGTATATATATACAGGAGAAGTAGTACTGTGCACTGTATATATATACAGGAGAAGTAGTACTGTGCACTGTATATATACAGGAGAAGTAGTACTGTGCACTGTATATATACAGGAGAAGTAGTACTGTGCACTGTATATACAGGAGAAGTAGTACTGTGCACTGTATATATACAGGAGAAGTAGTACTGTGCACTGTATATATACAGGAGAAGTAGTACTGTGCACTGTATATATATATACAGGAGAAGTAGTACTCTGCACTGCCCATATATACAGGAGAAGTAGTACTGTGCACTGTATATATACACAGGAGAAGTAGTACTGTGCACTGTATATATATACAGGAGAAGTAGTACTGTGCACTGTATATATATATACAGGAGAAGTAGTACTGTGCACTGTATATATACAGGAGAAGTAGTACTGTGCACTGTATATACAGGAGAAGTAGTACTGTGCTCTGTATATATATATATATACAGGAGAAGTAGTACTGTGCACTGTATATATACAGGAGAAGTAGTACTGTGCACTGTATATATATACAGGAGAAGTAGTACTGTGCACTGTATATATACAGGAGAAGTAGTACTGTGCACTGTACATATATACAGGAGAAGTAGTACTGTGCACTGTACATATATACAGGAGAAGTAGTACTGTGTACTGTATACATACAGGAGAAGTAGTACTGTGCACTGTATACATACAGGAGAAGTAGTACTGTGCACTGTATATATACAGGAGAAGCAGTACTGTGCACTGTATATATACAGGAGAAGTAGTACTGTGCAGTGTATATATACAGGAGAAGTAGTACTGTGCACTGTATATATACAGGAGAAGTAGTACTGTGCACTGCGTATATATACAGGAGAAGTAGTACTGTGCACTGTATATATACAGGAGAAGTAGTACTGTGCACTATATATACAGGAGAAGTAGTACTGTGCACTGTATATATATACAGGAGAAGTAGTACTGTGCACTGTATATATATACAGGAGAAGTAGTACTGTGCACTGTATATATACAGGAGAAGTAGTACTGTGCACTGTATATATATACAGGAGAAGTAGTACTGTGCACTGTATATATACAGGAGAAGTAGTACTGTGCACTGTATATATACAGGAGAAGTAGTACTGTGCACTGTATATATACAGGGGAAGTAGTACTGTGCACTGTATATATATATATATACAGGAGAAGTAGTACTGTGCACTGTATATACAGGAGAAGTAGTACTGTGCACTGTATATATACAGGAGAAGTAGCACTGTGCACTGTATATATATACAGGAGAAGTAGTACTGTGCACTGTATATATATACAGGAGAAGTAGTACTGTGCACTGTATATATATACAGGAGAAGTAGTACTGTGCACTGTATATATATATACAGGAGAATTAGTACTGTGCACTGTATATATACAGGAGAAGTAGTACTGTGCACTGCCCATATATACAGGAGAAGTAGTACTGTGCACTGTATATATATACAGGAGAAGTAGTACTGTGCACTGCCCATATATACAGGAGAAGTAGTACTGTGCACTGCCCATATATACAGGAGAAGTAGTACTGTGCACTGTATATATATATACAGGAGAAGTAGTACTGTGCACTGTATATATACAGGAGAAGTAGCACTGTGCACTGTATATATATACAGGAGAAGTAGTACTGTGCACTGTATATATATACAGGAGAAGTAGTACTGTGCACTGTATATATATACAGGAGAAGTAGTACTGTGCACTGTATATATATACAGGAGAATTAGTACTGTGCACTGTATATATACAGGAGAAGTAGTACTGTGCACTGCCCATATATACAGGAGAAGTAGTACTGTGCACTGTATATATATACAGGGGAAGTAGTACTGTGCACTGTATATATACAGGAGAAGTAGTACTGTGCACTGTATATATACAGGAGAAGTAGTACTGTGCACTGTATATATACAGGAGAAGTAGTACTGTGCACTGTATATATACAGGAGAAGTAGTACTGTGCACTGTATATATATATACAGGAGAAGTAGTACTGTGCACTGTATATATACAGGAGAAGTAGTACTGTGCACTGTATATATACAGGAGAAGTAGTACTGTGCACTGTATATATATACAGGAGAAGTAGTACTGTGCACTGTATATATACAGGAGAAGTAGTACTGTGCACTGTATATATACAGGAGAAGTAGTACTGTGCACTGCCCATATATACAGGAGAAGTAGTACTGTGCACTGTATATATACAGGAGAAGTAGTACTGTGCACTGTATATATACAGGAGAAGTAGTACTGTGCACTGTATATATACAGGAGAAGTAGTACTGTGCACTGTATATATATACAGGAGAAGTAGTACTGTGCACTGTATATATACAGGAGAAGTAGTACTGTGCACTGTATATATATACAGGAGAAGTAGTACTGTGCACTGTATATATACAGGAGAAGTAGTACTGTGCACTGTATATATACAGGAGAAGTAGTACTGTGCACTGTATATATATATACAGGAGAAGTAGTACTGTGCACTGTATATATATACAGGAGAAGTAGTACTGTGCACTGTATATACACAGGAGAAGTAGTACTGTGCACTGTATATATATACAGGAGAAGTAGTACTGTGCACTGTATATATATACAGGAGAAGTAGTACTGTGCACTGTATATATACAGGAGAAGTAGTACTGTGCACTGTATATATATACAGGAGAAGTAGTACTGTGCACTGTATATATACAGGAGAAGTAGTACTGTGCACTGTATATATACAGGAGAAGTAGTACTGTGCACTGTATATATACAGGAGAAGTAGTACTGTGCACTGTATATATATACAGGAGAAGTAGTACTGTGCACTGTATATATATACAGGAGAAGTAGTACTGTGCACTGCCTATATATACAGGAGAAGTAGTACTGTGCACTGTATATATACAGGAGAAGTAGTACTGTGCACTGTATATATATATATATATATATATATATATATATATACAGGAGAAGTAGTACTGTGCACTGTATATATATACAGGAGAAGTAGTACTGTGCACTGTATATATATACAGGAGAAGTAGTACTGTGCACTGTATATATACAGGAGAAGTAGTACTGTGCACTGTATATATACAGGAGAAGTAGTACTGTGCACTGTATATACAGGAGAAGTAGTACTGTGCACTGTATATATACAGGAGAAGTAGTACTGTGCACTGTATATATACAGGAGAAGTAGTACTGTGCACTGTATATATATATACAGGAGAAGTAGTACTCTGCACTGCCCATATATACAGGAGAAGTAGTACTGTGCACTGTATATATACACAGGAGAAGTAGTACTGTGCACTGTATATATATACAGGAGAAGTAGTACTGTGCACTGTATATATATATACAGGAGAAGTAGTACTGTGCACTGTATATATACAGGAGAAGTAGTACTGTGCACTGTATATACAGGAGAAGTAGTACTGTGCTCTGTATATATATATATACAGGAGAAGTAGTACTGTGCACTGTATATATACAGGAGAAGTAGTACTGTGCACTGTATATATATACAGGAGAAGTAGTACTGTGCACTGTATATATACAGGAGAAGTAGTACTGTGCACTGTACATATATACAGGAGAAGTAGTACTGTGCACTGTACATATATACAGGAGAAGTAGTACTGTGTACTGTATACATACAGGAGAAGTAGTACTGTGCACTGTATACATACAGGAGAAGTAGTACTGTGCACTGTATATATACAGGAGAAGCAGTACTGTGCACTGTATATATACAGGAGAAGTAGCACTGTGCACTGTATATATACAGGAGAAGTAGTACTGTGCAGTGTATATATACAGGAGAAGTAGTACTGTGCACTGTATATATACAGGAGAAGTAGTACTGTGCACTGTATATATATACAGGAGAAGTAGTACTGTGCACTGTATATATACAGGAGAAGTAGTACTGTGCACTATATATACAGGAGAAGTAGTACTGTGCACTGTATATATATACAGGAGAAGTAGTACTGTGCACTGTATATATATACAGGAGAAGTAGTACTGTGCACTGTATATATACAGGAGAAGTAGTACTGTGCACTGTATATATATACAGGAGAAGTAGTACTGTGCACTGTATATATACAGGAGAAGTAGTACTGTGCACTGTATATATACAGGAGAAGTAGTACTGTGCACTGTATATATACAGGGGAAGTAGTACTGTGCACTGTATATATATATATATACAGGAGAAGTAGTACTGTGCACTGTATATACAGGAGAAGTAGTACTGTGCACTGTATATATACAGGAGAAGTAGTACTGTGCACTGTATATATATATACAGGAGAAGTAGTACTGTGCACTGTATATATATATACAGGAGAAGTAGTACTGTGCACTGTGTATATACAGGAGAAGTAGTACTGTGCACTGTATATATACAGGAGAAGTAGTACTGTGCACTGTATATATATACACACAGGAGAAGTAGTACTGTGCACTGTATATATATACAGGAGAAGTAGTACTGTGCACTGTATATATATACAGGAGAAGTAGTACTGTGCACTGTATATATACAGGAGAAGTAGTACTGTGCACTGTATATATACAGGAGAAGTAGTACTGTGCACTGCCCATATATACAGGAGAAGTAGTACTGTGCACTGTATATATATACAGGAGAAGTAGTACTGTGCACTGCCCATATATACAGAAGTAGTACTGTGCACTGTATATATATACAGGAGAAGTAGTACTGTGCACTGTATATATATACAGGAGAAGTAGTACTGTGCCCTGTATATATACAGGAGAAGTAGTACTGTGCACTGCCTATATATACAGGAGAAGTAGTACTGTGCACTGTCCATATCTACAGGAGAAGTAGTACTGGGCACTGTCCATATATACAGGAGAAGTAGTACTGTGCACTGTATATATACAGGAGAAGTATTACTGTGCACTGTGTATATACAGGAGTAGTACTGTGCACTGCCTATATATACAGGAGAAGTAGTACTGTGCACTGTATATATACAGGAGAAGTAGTACTGTGCACTGTATATATATATACAGGAGAAGTAGTACTGTGCACTGCCTATATATACAGGAGAAGTAGTACTGTGCACTGTATATATATATACAGGAGAAGTAGTACTGTGCACTGTGTATATATACAGGAGAAGTAGTACTGTGCACTGTATATATATACAGGAGAAGTAGTACTGTGCACTGTATATATATACAGGAGAAGTAGTACTGTGCACTGTCCATATATACAGGAGAAGTAGTACTGTGCACTGTATATATACAGGAGAAGTAGTACTGTGCACTGACCATTTATACAGGAGAAGTAGTACTGTGCACTATATATATACAGGAGAAGTAGTACTGTGCACTATATATATATACAGGAGAAGTAGTACTGTGCACTTTATATATATACAGGAGCAGTAGTACTGTGCACTGTATATATATACAGGAGAAGTAGTACTGTGCACTGTATATATACAGGAGAAGTAGTACTGTGCACTGTATATATACAGGAGAAGTAGTACTGTGCACTGTATATATACAGGAGAAGTAGTACTGTGCAGTGTATATATACAGGAGAAGTAGTACTGTGCACTGTATATATACAGGGGAAGTAGTACTGTGCACTGTATATATATACAGGAGAAGTAGTACTGTGCACTGTATATATATACAGGAGAAGTAGTACTGTGCACTGCCCATATATACAGAAGTAGTACTGTGCACTGTGTATATATATATAGGAGAAGTAGTACTGTGCACTGTATATATATACAGGAGAAGTAGTACTGTGCACTGTATATATACAGGAGAAGTAGTACTGTGCACTGTATATATACAGGAGAAGTAGTACTGTGCAGTGTATATATACAGGAGAAGTAGTACTGTGCACTGTATATATACAGGGGAAGTAGTACTGTGCACTGTATATATATACAGGAGAAGTAGTACTGTGCACTGTATATATATACAGGAGAAGTAGTACTGTGCACTGCCCATATATACAGAAGTAGTACTGTGCACTGTGTATATATATATAGGAGAAGTAGTACTGTGCACTGTATATATACAGGAGAAGTAGTACTGTGCACTGTATATATATATACAGGAGAAGTAGTACTGTGCACTGTATATATACAGGAGAAGTAGTACTGTGCACTGCCCATATATACAGGAGAAGTAGTACTGTGCACTGACCATATATACAGGAGAAGTAGTACTGTGCACTGACCATATATACAGGAGAAGTAGTACTGTGCACTGTATATATACAGGAGAAGTAGTACTGTGCACTGTATATATATACAGGAGAAGTAGTACTGTGCACTGTATATATATACAGGAGAAGTAGTACTGTGCACTGTATATATATATACACAGGAGAAGTAGTACTGTGCACTGTATATATACAGGAGAAGTAGTACTGTGCACTGTATATATATACAGGAGAAGTAGTACTGTGCACTGTATATATATATACAGGAGAAGTAGTACTGTGCACTGTATATATATATATACAGGAGAAGTAGTACTGTGCACTGTATATATACAGGAGAAGTAGTACTGTGCACTGTATATATATACAGGAGAAGTAGTACTGTGCACTGTATATATATACAGGAGAAGTAGTACTGTGCACTGTATATATATACAGGAGAAGTAGTACTGTGCACTGTATATATATACAGGAGAAGTAGTACTGTGCACTGTATATATACAGGAGAAGTAGTACTGTGCACTGTATATATACAGGAGAAGTAGTACTGTGCACTGTATATATATACAGGAGAAGTAGTACTGTGCACTGTATATATATACAGGAGAAGTAGTACTGTGCACTGTATATATATACAGGAGAAGTAGTACTGTGCACTGTATATATACAGGAGAAGTAGTACTGTGCACTGTACATATATACAGGAGAAGTAGTACTGTGCACTGTACATATATACAGGAGAAGTAGTACTGTGCACTGTACATATATACAGGAGAAGTAGTACTGTGCACTGTACATATATACAGGAGAAGTAGTACTGTGCACTGTATATATATACAGGAGAAATAGTACTGTGCACTGTATATATATACAGGAGAAATAGTACTGTGCACTGTATATATATACAGGAGAAGTAGTACTGTGCACTGTATATATACAGGAGAAGTAGTACTGTGCACTGTATATATACAGGAGAAGTAGTACTGTGCACTGTATATATATACAGGAGAAGTAGTACTGTGCACTGTACATATATACAGGAGAAGTAGTACTGTGCACTGTACATATATACAGGAGAAGTAGTACTGTGCACTGTACATATATACAGGAGAAGTAGTACTGTGCACTGTACATATATACAGGAGAAGTAGTACTGTGCACTGTACATATATACAGGAGAAGTAGTACTGTGCACTGTATATATATACAGGAGAAGTAGTACTGTGCACTGTATATATATACAGGAGAAGTAGTACTGTGCACTGTATATATATACAGGAGAAGTAGTACTGTGCACTGTACATATATACAGGAGAAGTAGTACTGTGCACTGTACATATATACAGGAGAAGTAGTACTGTGCACTGTATATATATACAGGAGAAGTAGTACTGTGCACTGTATATATACAGGAGAAGTAGTACTGTGCACTGTGTATATATATACAGGAGAAGTAGTACTGTGCACTGTATATATACAGGAGAAGTAGTACTGTGCACTGTACATATATACAGGAGAAGTAGTACTGTGCACTGTATATATACAGGAGAAGTAGTACTGTGCACTGTATATATATACTGGAGAAGTAGTACTGTGCACTGACCATATATACAGGAGAAGTAGTACTGTGCACTGTATATATACAGGAGAAGTAGTACTGTGCACTGTATATATATACAGGAGAAGTAGTACTGTGCACTGACCATATATACAGGAGAAGTAGTACTGTGCACTGTGTATATACAGGAGAAGTAGTACTGTGCACTGTATATATATACAGGAGAAGTAGTACTGTGCACTGACCATATATACAGGAGAAGTAGTACTGTGCACTGTGTATATACAGGAGAAGTAGTACTGTGCACTGTATATATATACAGGAGAAGTAGTACTGTGCACTGTATATATATACAGGAGAAGTAGTACTGTGCACTGTATATATATACACAGGAGAAGTAGTACTGTGCACTGTGTATATACAGGAGAAGTAGTACTGTGCACTCTCCTGTATTTCCCATTTCCCTATGACTTACTTGGTCTATGGTTGTCTGGACATTTGAGTATTGCTATTGCTGAGACGCCGGTCCCTTCCCTGGTTCCTCCGCAGCAGAGAAGGAGCAGCAGGACAGCGCTGGTGACTGGGGACATGGTGCTGGGGCTGGTTCTGGTGCGGGTTCTGGTTACTGGGGATGGAGGAGGAGATGTTATATCTTCCCAGGATCAGATAATATTATAATCAGGCAGTTGCGGATAGGTCCATTCTCCTCGTTGTGTGTCCTGCTCTTCTGGATTGTCGGCTGCAGAAATGTTCTCCGGATTCTTCTCCTGATACAAGTTGTATAAAAGTCCATAGACACATTACAGATGACATTATGGCCTCTGGTTCAGCGCTGGACCCTTCCCAAGCTACAGAAACATCATCCACACATCGTAATGACCTGCGGATGTTCGACCAGAGAGAAAACATAATGATACAGGAAACAGATACACAAACTAAAGTCCTCGGTTTCTCCCCACTTTGTACATTTCCTTCTGTAGCGAGGACAATAATATAAACCTCTGCACATTTTGGTGGAAGCCGCAGTCGCCCCTTCTCCCTTCTGTCACCTTCCCCCGGCTAGTATTAGAGATCATCTTGATAGCCCGGAGGCATCCAGCCGTTGGGCTCATGACTGGCTGCAGGATTTTGCGGTAGCCCCTTGTTGTAAGGCAAAAGGTTTGGCCCCTTTAAGACAGTAACAAAAGGGTGCTGGGCGATGTGGGCTTTATGACTTGGGACAGGCCTCAGGGAATAGGCAGGGGGGGGGAGGTTATAGGTAACAAAAGGGGGGCTGGTGGAAATCTTTAGCCCCTTTAGACCTCCAGACGTGCACTCTGGGCTAGATGGCACCAGCGGCCGTGGACTGAGGGTTCTGGTCTCCCTCCTAGCTGAGGCCCAAGCTTCTGCATTGGATCCTCCTACGGCCCCCATGTAGTGTCAGGATTCTCGTATAGTGAACCCCCTGAACACTGAGGACAATGACACAAGCCGACACCTAGGACAGGAATCTAAGTGTCCCCCGGTTTTCACCAGAGCCGCCGCAGAGCGGGTTGGACATGCTGTAGCGTGGTACCACCAGGTTGTTCCACAGGCGCGACTTTGTCTACGGTGGCAGCCAAGGCAAAGTAAGGAGTCGGTAGGCAAGTTCATGGTTCAGGGACACGCAGGAGGTCAAGACAGGCGGCAAAGGTTCAGGGCCAGAGGCAGAGCAAGAGGTCAAGGTAGGTAGCGGAGTAGAGTAAACGGGAACTGGTCCGGGGCACAACGGGGAATCCAATCACAGGCATAAGGTACAAGACAAAGCTTTCTCGACTGCATAGAGCATGAAGATCCAGCAGGGAACGCTCGGGAGACGCCGGATTTTATCCATTTCCTGAAAAGAGCCAGCACCAATCAGCGGTGTACCAGCCCTTTAAATCTTTTGAAGCCTGTGCCCTAGGAGCCGGGAACGCGAGTGCATGGTCACAGGATGGGAATTAGGAATGAGGACAGGTAAGACAGAGCAGTGGATCTATGATTAACCCCATAGTGCAATAAGACTTACTTGTACGCTTTAGTGCGCGTGGGGGAGTATGAAGCGAGATCGTGGGCTGAGCCCTCTTCATACTCACCAGGTGTGTGCTTCACAATGAAGCTAACACCCACGATCCGCACTTGCACCACATGGGCTCCGATCGTCAATCCCCGTGACGTCATCGGGGAGCGGCGATCCATTGCCATGACAGCCTCGGGTCACACATAGATCCTAGGCTGTCATGTTTTAGGCGATCTTTTACAATGTGCGATTTGCACATTGTAATAGATGATGTGTAAAATCCCCAAATACTGCCCCATATACTGTAGTATATGTAGGATCAGACAACCTAGGGTTAAAGTGCCCTAGAGAGTCAGAAAAATAGTAAAAAATAAAAAGGAAAAGCTAAAAAATTATATTAAAAAAACCTAAACATTCAACCCCCCCCTTCCCTTTCCCTAGAACTGATATAAATATAAATAAACAGTAAAAATCATAAACACATCCGGTATCGCCCCGTCCAAAAATCCTTGATCTATCAAAATATAATAACCGTTTTTCACTGCGAATAACCCCGTTTTACAGAAAATAGCGTCCAAAGTCAAAAATAGCACTTTTTTGCCATTTTGAAAAATATTAAAAATTCTATAAAAAGTGATCAAAAGGTCGTACAGTCCTAAGAATAATATCATTGAAAACGTCCTCAAAAGTCGCAAAAATGCCACCGCCCACAGCTCCGGGCACCAAAGTAGGAAAAAGTTTTTAGCGTCATAAGATGCAAAATGAAGAATTTTTTTTGTAAATGTTTTCATTTTTGTAAATGTATGAAAAAATTATAAAATCTTTATAAATGTGGTATATTATTGACCCAAGGAACGGAGTAGACCTGCCATGTGGGGCGCACAGTGAAAGCCGTAAAATCCAATTCCACAAAAAAACGTGTTTTTCCATCATTTTCACTGCATTCAGAAATTTTTTCCCGCTTCCCAGTACACGGCGTGGAATATTCATTGCCATCACTAGTGCAATGTGTTATGCAGAGAACAAGCCTTCAGATGAATCATCGAGTATTGCCTCCTCCTCCACTTTTTTAGGACAAAGAGACAAAATAACAACAAAAAATACAGACGGGGAGGGAAGAAACATGAAAGAAACCGCAAAAGGCTATCCCACTCGCTCCAAACTGCCACCATCGGGGAGGAAAACACCCAAGGACTGAATCCAAAAAATGATTTGGTTATAAACATCTCCTCGGAATAGTTATCTGATATAGAATTGAATGTCCTCAATAGAGATGAGCGAACATACTCGTCCGAGCTTGATGCTGGTTGGAGCATTAGCGTACTCGAAACTGCTCGTTGCTCGGACGAGTATTTCGCCCGCTCGAGAAAATGGCAGCTCCCGCCGTTTTGCTTTTTGGCGGCCAGAAACAGAGCCAATCACAAGCCAGGAGACTCTGCACTCCACCCAGCATGACGTGGTACCCTTACACGTAGATAGCAGTGGTTGGCTGGCCAGATCAGGTGACCCTGGGATAGACTAGCCGCTGCCCGCGCTGCTCGGATCATTCTCTGTCTGGATGCCGCTAGGGAGAGAGCTGCTGCTGGTCAGGGAAAGCGTTAGGGTGTTCTATTAGCTTACTGTTAGGCAGGAGTGATTCTACAAGAACCCAACAGCCCTTCTTAGGGCTACAATAACGTTATACTTTTTTTTTTTATTTGCTTGTGGCTGGGCTTGCTGGCACTAGTAGTGCAGCTAGTACCATATTGTGAGGAATTTGCCGGGGGACTTGCTACCGTTGTGTTTAGCTCTTAGTGACACACATATCCACCTCAAACACCAAAGTGGGAAAACTTATTAGGGGTTGTATTTCAATTAGGCACAGTCTGCCATTTCCTTTTATTTTACGTTTATTTTTTTAATAACTCAGCGTCATCTCATCTGGCATAGTAGTGTGCTTTCATACTTGGCTAGAAAATAGCCATAGGAGAATCCAAACGTCTTACTTACGCCTACAGTAGCGTTATATATATTTGATTTCTGGTTGATCTGCTGGTGGCTGTAGTTGCTGCAGTGCATCTACTAGGAAATTGTGAGCAATTTGGAGTCAGACTTGCGACCACTGTGTTTTGCGCTTAGTGACACACTTATCCATCGCAAAGACCGAAGTGGGAAAATTTATTAGGGCCCGGGGTTGTATTTCAACTAGGCACAGTCTGCCATTTCCTTTTTTATTTTACGTTTATTTTTTTCATAACTCAGCGTCATCTCATCTGGCATAGTAGTGTGCTTTCATACTTGGCTAGAAAATAGCCATAGCAATAGGATAGCATCGTTTGGTTTTAAAAACTAAAAAACACAAAAAAAAACAAAAAACACAAAAAAAAGTTAAAAAAAAATTAAAGTTATATAACTCTCATTTTCAAAATGTTTAACCCGAGGGCTAGGGGTAGAGGACGAGGGCGGGGACGTGGGCGTCCAACTACTGCAGGGGTCAGAGGCCGTGGTCCTGGGTGGGGTGAGACACCACCTGCTTATGAGGGAGCAGGGGAACGCCGCAGAGCTACACTCCCTAGGTTCATGTCTGAAGTTACTGGGACTCGTGGTAGAGCACTGTTGAGGCCAGAACAGTGCGAACAGGTGATGTCGTGGATTGCCGACAATGCTTCGAGCAATTTGTCCACCAGTCAGTCTTCCACGCAGTCCACCCATGTCACCGAAATCGGCACTCCTCCAGCTCCTGCACCTCAGCCTCCTCCCCCCCAGTCTGCCCCCTCCCAGCAAAATTTGGCATTTGAACCGGCATACTCTGAGGAACTGTTTTCTGGACCCTTCCCACAGTCACAAACCACTTGTCCGGTTGCTGCTGAGCAATTTTCCGATGCCCAGGTTTTCCACCAGTCGCAGTCTGTGGGTGATGATGACATTGTTGACGTAGTGGAAGAAGTGTGTAAAGAGGTGTCGGACGATGAGGAGACACGGTTGTCAGACAGTGGGGAAGTTGTTGTCAGGGCAGGAAGTCCGAGGGGGGAGCAGACTGAGGGATCGGAGGATGATGAGGTGACAGACCCAAGCTGGGTTAAGAGGCCGGGTGAACACAGTGCTTCTGAGACGGAGGAGAGTCCTCGACCAGAACAGGTTGGAAGAGGCAGTGGTGGGGCCAGACGGAGAGGCAGGGCCAGACCTGGTGCATCAGCGCCAAATGTGTCAACTAGTGAAGCTCCCGTGGCGAGGGCTCCTGCGGCGAGGGCTAGATTTTCAGAAGTCTGGAGGTTCTTTAAGGAAACACCGGATGCCCGACGGACTGTGGTGTGCAACCTGTGCCAAACCAGGATCAGCAGGGGTTCCACCACTACTAGCTTAACTACCACCAGTATGCGCAGGCATATGAATGCTAAACACCCCACTCAGTGGCACCAAGCCCGTTCACCTCCGGCCGTGCACACCACTGCTCCTTCCCCTGTGTCAGCTGATAGTCAGCCCCCTGCCCAGGACCCTGGCACAAAAACCCCATCGTCGCCTCCACGATCCTCCACAGCATCCACCAGCGTTCAGCTCTCCATACCCCAGACGCTGGAGCGGAAACGGAAATATAGTGCAACCCACCCGCACGCCCAAGCCCTTAATGTCCACATCTCCAGATTGCTTAGCCTGGAGATGCTGCCCTATAGGCTAGTAGAGACCGAGGCCTTTCGCAACCTCATGGCGGCGGCCGCCCCTCGGTATTCGGTCCCCAGCCGCCACTACTTTTCCAGATGTGCCGTCCCAGCCCTGCACCAACACGTGTCAGACAACATCATCCGTGCCCTGACCAACGCCGTTTCTGACAAGGTCCACCTGACCACGGACACGTGGACGAGTGCTGCCGGGCAGAGCCACTATATATCGCTGACGGCACATTGGGTTTACTTGGTGGAGGCTGGGACCGAGTCTGACCCTGGGGCTGGTCATATACTGCCGACGCCGAGGATTGCAGGGCCTACCTCGGTCCAGGTCTTTCAGGCCTACTATGCCTCCTCCTCCTCCCACCCCTCCTCCACCTCCTCCTCCGAACGACCATCCGTGGGCACGGCGCCATCAGTCGCTAGCTCTAGGCACAGCAGCAGTGCCGTCGTTAAGCGACAGCAGGCGGTGCTCAAACTGCTGAGCCTAGGCGATAAAAGGCACACCGCCCAAGAACTATTACAGGGCATCACGGCACAGACTGATCTGTGGCTGGCACCGCTGAACCTGAAGCCAGGCATGGTTGTGTGTGACAACGGCCGTAACCTGGTGGCGGCTCTGCAACTCGGCAGACTGACACATGTGCCATAAAAAAGAAATTTCCGGATCCAGCTAGGTGCAGATTAAAATCGCCTTTATTCGATTTTCAGGGCATCCATCAGATAAAATTCAGGTGGCATGGTACAATCGTCAGCGCGTTTCTAGCACATACAAGTGCTCTTAGTCATGACTGAGGAGTGTGGTCAACCTGTTTGTTATATAACCCATCGGCCACTCCTCCCCCTTCAGATTCCACCAATCACATGTGATAACAATAAAACATGTCAATCTTTGCAAAACTTAGTACAAAATTCCATTGCAAGGCGTTATAGGTGCAAGAATTATACATAATAATCATGTTTGTTATAAAAATTAAACTTAAATAATACAGAGGCAATGTTTATCTTTGTGTTCCGTGGTTCCTTTCAGCTGTTACCAAGGGAACTCCACGCTGATCTGGTATCTGCGGTCATGTGACTTGTCACCTGGTACAGCAACCGGTGAACAGCCGGAATACATTCAATAGTAAGACATTCCGTGGCGCCTTGAATTCATAAATGTAAGTATATATACCGGTGCATCGAGGACCAACCAGCCTGGCATATCTCACGGTCGTTGGGGAGCAACGACCTGCTTATTATATGGGGAGCCGATGTGTCTGCCATACCGCTCTTCGTGGATTATTTGAACAGCAACGAATGTGGGTTACAATTTACCCATTGTGTTGATCCCAAAACTATGGTGTTCCTTGATCTGAGCCTGGAAGGCACACCGGGGAATATCATTAAAACAAGTACTTACAGGAAACCTACGGCGGGTAATACTATCCTGCTGGCCAATAGCCAACATCCACAACATACAGTCTAATCAATCCCCGTGGGAGAAATGACAAGAGCCCGACGTAACTGTAGTACAGATCCGGATTATGAGGATGAGGTGAGGAAGATTTCGGGTAGATTAAAAAAGAGAGGTGTAGACATCTCACTGGAGAAGTGCTCGAGGGGGTGTACATCTCACCTAGGTTGCTACGTAGTGTGAGATGGTAAGTCCAGGATTGATCTGTTGCTCAGCAGTATTATGCTGCTGAGTTGTTGTTTAATCTTGCCGGGCCTGGATTTACATGGAGTGGCAGGTAGGTTTGGTAGTGGGACTTGCCACTCCCTCCCCTCGATCCAGTTCGGGTTTTGGATCAGGTGAGCTCTGCTCCTAATCAGCCTGTGAAGGTAAAAGCTTTCCAAAGCTTGCAGGTCTGGGCTCTCAGCCAGGAAACAGCCTATGTGGGTTTGGAGGAGCCCTGCATCTTCCTGTCTATGCGGCCGCTGTGTTTACGAGTGTTAGATAGGTGAGACAACCTGTTAGTAAGCGCCCAGACGGGTAGGTCTTTTGTTTGAACTTTTAAAAGCACGGTGTTGCTGTATTTATGTTTGCTGGACTGTTTATGCTAAAAATAAACGCCAAGTTGATCTTTTATACATCTACGTCTGCTGTGAACTGTGTCCTAACACACCATCCCCCGGGAAGATCCCTACAGAGGGTACAAAGATTGGATGCTCAAAAGAGCTAAAAGTATTACAGACAAAAAATCGAGAGAGGCATTGCTGCCCACAAATCGGAATACGGGTAATAGGAATATAACATCAAAAACAGACAGTAACAAAAAACCAACATTGGTACTTAATTATAGTCCCCAATTCCAAACCATTACAAATATTGTCCTGAAACATTTACCTCTCCTCAATGAGAATCCGATTTTAGAGCAAATACTGAAGGGGGGATGTGGAATAGTATCCCGTAGAAATAAAACCATAGGGAACACTCTATCCCCCTCCCTGATAACAAGTTCATCCAACAATACAAATAAAACATGGTTGGACACAACTGGATTTTTGTGGTACTTTCCCTTGTAAAACATGTAATTACGTAAGGAATACAAAAACAATCACAAACAATACGGGTGACATCAAATTCACCATAGATAGTTTCCTAAATTGCAACAATGTAATATATACTGTGTATTGTGATGAATGCCACTTACAGTATATAGGCCAAACAAGCAGAAAGTTCTAGACTAGACTCTTGGAACATCTAAAAGATATCAAAAACCCAGCAGGGAAAAAATTGTCAGGGATATCCAGACACTTTGTGATGGTACATGAGGGAAAAACTGCCAGTCTGAGAGCACATGTATTTGAGAAGATCCGGCGACCCACACGAGGGGGCAATATAAGCACTTTATTACACAACAGGGAAGCCTATTGGCAATGTAAGCTCAAAACAATGTTTCCATCAGGGATGAACTATAAGAACGAATTTATGTACCACGACTGAATGTGCTGAGTGTCATCCGCTAGATAGTGTCGTGTTAGGCCTTTCTATGTGTTTCATAGCCAAAACTCAGTTTTTGGGTTTTTTCTCTTTTTCTTAGGTGTGTAGTAACAAGTGTGTACAAGGATGTGTTACCCGGATCGAGTGACCAGCAGGGTACCGGACACTTCCGTACACACTTTTTAGGGATGGAAAGAAATCCATTGCATATCCCACACAACTTGCTTAATGCATGTTTACATGTTTAATGTTTACACGTTTACTTGTTAACACGTGTTAACATAAAAAGTTTACATGTTAACAGTTTGCATGTTTACATGTTTACATATGTTTACATGTCTAATGTTTACATGTTTACATATTAATGCATGTTTACAGTCACTACTTATGTGGTTTTATATTTACTCATTGTTTTTTTTTAAAAAAAATATAATATTTTAATATTTGTGTCTTACTCTTTGTATTTAGTTACTGGGCTAATCGGTATCCATCAATCGACCGACCAACCGATGGTACCTCGTGGATAATATTATTACACAAAGTGCTCCCCAACGACCGTGAGATATGCCAGGCTGGTTGGTCCTCGATGCACCGGTATATATACTTACATTTATGAATTCAAGGCGCCACGGAATGTCTTACTATTGAATGTATTCCGGCTGTTCACCGGTTGCTGTACCAGGTGACAAGTCACATGACCGCAGATACCAGATCAGCGTGGAGTTCCCTTGGTAACAGCTGAAAGGAACCACGGAACACAAAGAAAAACATTGCCTCTGTATTATTTAGGCTTCATTTTTATAACAAACATGATTATTATGTATAATTCTTGCACCTATAACGCCTTGCAATGGAATTTTGTACTAAGTTTTGCAAAGATTGACATGTTTTATTGTTATCACATGTGATTGGTGGAATCTGAAGGGGGAGGAGTGGCCGATGGGTTATTTAACAAACAGGTTGACCACACTCCTCAGTCATGACTAAGAGCACTTGTATGTGCTAGAAACGCGCTGACGATTGTACCATGCCACCTGAATTTTATCTGATGGATGCCCTGAAAATCGAATAAAGGCGATTTTAATCTGCACCTAGCTGGATCCGGAAATTTCTTTTTTGTGGACTACATTGCCCAGCAGCGGGGTGGATCCGTGCTAGCGGACTAAGTTGCCGCATGATCCAGGTGAGCTGGAGGGCTTTTTGTATAATGACACATGTGCCATGCCTGGCCCATGTGTTAAATCTGATAGTTCAGCGTTTCCTCAAGACATACCCCAATCTGTCTGATTTGCTCACGAAGGTGCGCTGCATCTGTGCGCATGACCAGGCAATGGCCGAGTTCGGCATACCGGGAAAGACCCACAATACCCCCCCTAGCCTGACCACCACCTAGCTACAAATAAAAACAGACACATTTTATTAGTTGGAAAGGTGAATGGTCACAGCTTTATTGCAAATGGATGTCAATCTGAAAAACAGGAAACATTTGTTAACATAATAATAAAATACATCAACATAAAAAATTGACGGCAAAGTTCTTGGCAACAACCCTAATTGGCATAGGATAAAAAACGTAACCAAAACCACCGTTTTTACCTCATTGTCTCCATAAACCATAAAATGCACGCTCAGCGCACGAGAACCACACCCCCAGCTCCACTTTGCCGCCAACCTCCTAGCAAAATGGCGAACGAAGATGTGGCCCTAGACCAAACCAACTCGGAGACAATGTAAACCAACATTCCACCTTGATACCGATCCCAAGGGGAAAAAACCACCAACCTCACATCAATAACCTCACCTTACTGATACTTCGTGGCTATCTTTTTCGTAACCACACTTTAAGTGTACCACTGGCTGTTGCCAAGAACCCGCCACCTTACAAAACATGCCTCCTCACTCCCTAACCTAAAGACCCTTACAAGAATCTTATTCCTACTTGTATCCCAACTCCCCGAAAAAACACACATGTGTTCCCTAAACAAAACATACTAAAGGGAGGGTGGGTGGGACAATTTTTTCTGGCCAGAATGAGGCCAACCCTTCCTGCCACTGCCTAAATAACCTCTAACTCCACCCCCCATTTTAAATCCCCCTATCCCTAACACTGTTATTCTCCTCCCCCAATAGAATTCCACCCATGTATTGTATGTCCCTCCCTGCCAAGCCTGTCATGCCCGCTCTACGCCCAGCTGCGCAGGCTCCGCTCTCCCATGACCAGGCAATGGCCGAGTTCGGCATACCGGGAAAGACCCACAATACCCCCCCTAGCCTGACCACCACCTAGCTACAAATAAAAACAGACACATTTTATTAGTTGGAAAGGTGAATGGTCACAGCTTTATTGCAAATGGATGTCAATCTGAAAAACAGGAAACATTTGTTAACATAATAATAAAATACATCAACATAAAAAATTGACGGCAAAGTTCTTGGCAACAACCCTAATTGGCATAGGATAAAAAACGTAACCAAAACCACCGTTTTTACCTCATTGTCTCCATAAACCATAAAATGCACGCTCAGCGCACGAGAACCACACCCCCAGCTCCACTTTGCCGCCAACCTCCTAGCAAAATGGCGAACGAAGATGTGGCCCTAGACCAAACCAACTCGGAGACAATGTAAACCAACATTCCACCTTGATACCGATCCCAAGGGGAAAAAACCACCAACCTCACATCAATAACCTCACCTTACTGATACTTCGTGGCTATCTTTTTCGTAACCACACTTTAAGTGTACCACTGGCTGTTGCCAAGAACCCGCCAAGCATGCCGACTTGACCCCTTAAGTCGACATGCTCCCCCACACCCTCATACACAAATCAGCAACTTCCGAAAGCCCAAAGTTGAAGACATCCAAACCAAGCTCAGTCAGATGCACCCCATCCGGGCCAGTGTAACTTTTTTCTTCGTCCAGCAACGTGTGGCGGACCACCATGCCTCCATTCAGTCTCACAAATTTCGCCACACTCCTGTTCACTTTCACTCTACACCTATTCAATGCTGACACGGACATCGCATTCCTCCAGGACTCACGCCTAATGATATCTGACCAAACAATCATCATTCCTGGGTGCATGTCCCATAAGCAAAGTAAGTCCCTCTTTATGCTCTTAATAAGGGGGCGCATTGGGAACTTCCCAATATCATTCCCCCCAACATGCAACATCAACACATGCGGTGGGCCCCATCTGCGAAAACACTCCTGAAGCTTCGGCCGCACCCTGCTCCACGTCAGGCCCCGAAAACCCAACCAGTGAACACTCACCTGATCGGGATTCAAGCCCAATGACCTACCGCAAAGCCGAAGCCTAGCCCTTCTCTCTGCCCAGTACACGAAAGAATGGCCAAAAACCCACACAATACATTTTCCTGCCCCTGAGAAATACAAACAGAATTACAACAGTAACTTAACGCCCACCAACACCCCTTATTACTGCACTCCCCATCTTGCTACTCCAACAGCCCTGGCCTGACATAAGATTTGAACCTCTGCGACTCCCATCTGCCAATCCTCATAATCTCTTCCTCCCTCATGCCCCATCTCGCAGCCTCTGTGGCCGCCCCGATTCTAAAGGAATGCGAGCTATACTCCTCTGGGCACAAACCAATTCTCGCCAAACAACCTCGAAAAACTGCTACAAACTGAAATTTCGACAGGGTCGAACCATCCTCATGAACCAGTAGAGATCTACACTCCTGACCCCTAACTCCCAAAAATGCCTCATATACCCCAACCGGGCAAAAGTCACAATCCGCCAATCTATGAAGTTTTATCAAAAACCCCTTCCCCTTCTTATCAGTCTTTGACCCAAACAACCAAATAAGTATCGCCTCACCCTCCTTCTTGACATGCCTGAACTGCACACCTCCTTCACTCTTCCTATTACCGCTAACCAACTCCCCAATCCGAAAAGCGCCAAAAAATGCCCACGAAAAGGCTAACCTGAACAGCAAAGTTTCATATCCTGACTTGCAAACAGCCCCCAACTCACGCATTATCTTCCCCAACAAATCAAAAGACACCGGCCTTCTGCCGTCTTGCCTGACCCCTTGTTTTACAAACCCCTTAGTCGCCTGTCGTATCAAAAAGGCTTGTGTCGAGTCTTCTCCTCCAAGCAATTTAAACAAAAATGACAGAGCTGCCAGATTCTTGCGAATAACTGACCCCGAAACCCCTCTGTCAAACAGCAACGCCATAAAGCAAAACAACTGATCAAACCGCGTCCCTTGCTCCCCCATAACTACCCATCCATCAGTAAAGATAAACCAGCTCTTCCAAACCTTTCTGTACGCCTCCCAGGTGGTCGGGGACAACGACCGCCGAATCCAATGCAGCAACCTTACCAAACTAAATCCCACAGGCGCTCTGGACACTGCAATGGTTCTTTCGCTGCCTCTGGCGCCAGGCTCCGAAATCTGTCTAACTGTAGACGAGACAATGCATCGGCGATGTTATTGTCTACGCCTGGGACATGCACAGCCCTAAACATTATGTTCCATTTTAAGCAAAGCAATACCAAATGCTGTAGCAGCTTTATCACCGGGGACGATGAAGCTGACTGTTTGTTAATCACGTCCACAACTGCCATATTGTCGCAATGGAATACTACACACCTGTTACTTAGCCGTGCCCCCCACAATTCCACTGACACTATGATAGGGAACAGCTCCAGCAGGCATAGATTCTTTGTGAATCCTGCCTCCACCCATCTCCCTGGCCAACCGCCCACGCTCCATTCCCCTTGAAAAAATGCCCCGAACCCCACTGAACCCGCAGCATCAGTGAACAAGTCTAGGGCTACACTAGACACCTGCTCCTCCATCCACAACGTCTTGCCATTGTAACTTGCAAGAAATTCATCCCACACCCGCAAATCGTTCCTCTGCTCTTGTTTCAATCTAATCAAGAATTCTGGGCGTCTGACCCCTGCCGTTGCCTGCGCTAATCTCCTACAAAAAACCCTCCCCATTGGCATGATTCGACATGCGAAGTTCAATTTCCCCAACAAGGACTGTAACTGTTTCAACGACACCTTTGTCTTCACCATCGCTTCCTGCACTCTCATTCGCAAATCCTCCAATTTTGCCTCCGGCAAGCGGCATTCCATCTTAATGGAATCTATTTCAATCCCCAAGAAACACAAGCAAGTCACCGGGCCCTCCGTTTTTTCCTTTGCTAGAGGAACCCCAAACTTGCTAAACACATCTTCCAAGGTCTGCAACAACACCCGGCACCCCCATCCCTTACTTGGGCCCACACACAGGAAATCGTCTAGATAGTGAATTACTCTTCGCGACCCAGACTCTTGCCTGATGACCCATTCCAGAAAAGTGCTAAAAGCCTCGAAGTAAGCGCATGAAATGGAACAGCCCATAGGCAAGCATCCATCTACATAGTATCCGCCCTCGAAATAGCAACCCAGCAGATGCATGGATTCGGGATGCACTGGCAGAAGCCGGAAGGCTGACTCAATGTCTGCCTTAGCCATCAGTGCCCCATGTCCGACATCCCGAACCAATGCCACCGCTGCGTCGAACGAAGTATAGGACACTGCCGTCAGCGAGCCGTCAATGTCATCATTGACCGACGCCCCTGACGGGTATGACAGGTGATGAATCAGCCTATACTTTCCTGTCTCTTTCTTTGGGACAACCCCCAGTGGGGAAATTCTCAAATTCCCCACCGGAGGGCTGTCAAATGGACCCAGCATCCTGCCCAAGCTCACCTCCTTCTGCAGCTTCTCCCTCACCACCTCTGGATGATCTTTAACTGACCTCAAGTTCTTAACAAAACCAACCCCACCCCCTTCTTTAAACGGGATCTTAAAACCAAACTGAAAACCATCCAACAATAACTCTGCTTTATCCCTATTTGGATACCTCTCTAGCCACCGCATCATTTCTCCTACCTTCACCGGAGTCACCCCCTTTGTGAGCCCCATCCCCAGCTCGCTGCTGGCCTGGCTTTGCCCTCCTGAAGCACTTAGTAAGCGGGTGGTTGGCTCCCCCACAACCTGAACACTCATGTCTATAGGAGCAAGACGCTCCCCAGGAGCATGCCCCCTCATTGTATTTCCAGCACACTCCCTTCTTGAATCCGCCCGACGAGCTTCCACTCTTACCCCCGTCGGGCACCCCTTGAAACGACCCTGAACCCCCAGTAGCAAATGGGTTCCTCGGCGCCGTCTTAGGGGCCGTCATAATCCTCATCCACAGTGCAATGTCTCTGTGATCCCATTGAAGAGTCGGCTGTACTGCCATCCTCTGCCTGAACTGTTCGTCGTACTTGAGCCACGCAATGCCCCCATATGTCTTATAGGCTTCCCAGATCGTGTCCAAGTACCCGAACAGCCCAGAGCAGCACTCCGGATGCTTCTCCCCAATAACACTACCCAAAATGGCAAAGGCATGAAGCCAATTCCCAAAATTCCTCGGAATTAACCTATATCGTCTTCTTTCCTCATCCTCCTCCTTCCTGTGTTCCTTCCCTTTCTCCCATTTCTCCATACTAAAGCGCTCTAAAGGTAACAAAGTAAATATGTCTATGTTCTCCCTTTTCCAAATTTTCTCCTTCACCTCCTGCTTTAAATGACCCCCCAATGGCCCGTCAAAACAAATGTAAAGGCTACTCTTGGCCGCATCTGAGACTTGCAGCCCCTTGGAACCCTCCTTCTCGGTCTGAACCCCCGTTTCCGTAGACCCGCTCGGCCCTTCCCTATCCGGGGTGGCCCCCCCAACCGCCTGAGGTGCCCCACTACCTTGCCCAGCCGGTCTGTCCTGTTCGCCCCTCCAGGCCCCTACCGGGCCCCCCAACTGTGACCCCAAAGATGATTCAACCGACACCAGTAACTGACGAAACCCATTAAACAACTGTCCTACCGCTCCCAAGTATAGATTGCCTCCTAGGGGCAGCCCCAACTGACCTGCCCCAACTGTAGTACTTGCCCCTTGACCCATTGGTGTGGTGATGTCTGGAGTGTGTGTAGCTGAAGACCCACCTGGTAGATGCAAGCCACCGCTAAGCGGCGCCGGCGCAGATCCTGCTTCCAACGCCGATGTCCTCCGTCCAGCGGAACCGTCCGGTCCTGGCAGCACGCCTGGCGCACCACCGCCTCCTGGCGGAGCCACTCCACTGGCCCGCCGCATCATATCCAGAATGGCGCCGTCCGAACCGCCCCTCTCCTGTAGTGGAAAAAGGACAGACGAAACACCCTGGAAGTATTCAGTCTCCCTACCCAACCCCCTGCTGTACAGTTCCCCCGGGCCACTAGCGGCCCCCAGCGCAGCCCTATGTCTGCCCTCCACTACCCCCCCCCCAGCTAACTGCCCACTCCTGGAGGGGAGCCCTCTGTCAAGCTCCACCCCCGCAGGCGCTACCAGCCCCGAGTCCGTGGCCATAGACCCGGGCCTGCCCCCTCTCAACTCCTCCAGCCGCTGGTCCTGCACCTCTGGCGGTGCGCCAAACATCTCCTCTCTCTCCCTTTCCAGTTCTTGCAGCTCCCAGGGGGTGGCCGCCTCTCCTGGCCTACCCCCCCTAACAGCCTGCTCCCATGCAGCGGCCCTGGGAGGACGGGGGCTTCCCCCCCGCCCCCCCGCTCCTTGGCAGGCAGCCGCTCCCTGCTCCCTGGCTGCCCGCCTGTCACTCACCGCGATCCTGGTGGTGACCGATGACTGCCTCGGCTCCCCCGGCTCCGGACTGCGCTGCCTTCCCCGACTTCCGGTCTCCTCCGCTAGGCCACACCTCCTCTTCCGGCCGCCTTCCCGCCGCGGATTCTTCCCTCCAGCCGCCATCTTTTCCGCTCCTCGTGCCACCACCGCCCTGGAACCAGCTCCCGATCCACGTCTGCCTTCACGGCGCCCGGATGGCGCCGACTTCGCCCGCGCCCTCTTTGCAGGTGGGTCCGCCTCTCTGTCGCCGCCGCCTCTGCCTTCCGGTGCTGCCCGGTCTGCTCCTCGCTGCGGTGAGGTAGAGGGGCTCAACCTCACCGGCGGCCTCCTGGCCCGCGCTGGCCTCTCCGCTCCCCCCTCGATGGATCCTCCAGGGCCCCACACTGCCATCTGCTCCGCCATCCAGCCGGGCCCCCGCGTGGCCGCTTCCTCCCTCATCCTCGCCAGGAACTCCTCCAGGTCAGCCATCCCTACCTACCCTAACACCTAGTCCCCTACCTAACTCAGGCCCAAACTACGTAACCCCTGCAGTCACCTGTCACAATTCCTCACTACCAAACCCTCAGCTACCTGCTACAATTTTTTCTGGCCAGAATGAGGCCAACCCTTCCTGCCACTGCCTAAATAACCTCTAACTCCACCCCCCATTTTAAATCCCCCTATCCCTAACACTGTTATTCTCCTCCCCCAATAGAATTCCACCCATGTATTGTATGTCCCTCCCTGCCAAGCCTGTCATGCCCGCTCTACGCCCAGCTGCGCAGGCTCCGCTCTCCCATTTCAGGAAGTCCAGCACAGATGCTGCCACTCTCAGGGCAGCGCAGCGCCGCCTCCAACTGCCCGCTCACCGACTGTTGTGCGACGTGCCCACGAGGTGGAATTCAACATTAACCATGTTATCCAGAGTTTACCAGCAGCGCAGAGCGATTGTAGACTGCCAGATGTCACCTTCCACCAGAACTGGTAGTCAGGTCAGTCAGCTTCCTCAAGTCTACAATGAGGAGTGGACGTGGATGTCTGATATCTGTCAGGTGCTGAGTAACTTTGAGGAGTCAACACAGATGGTCAGTGGCGATGCCGCCATCATCAGCCTCACCATCCCGCTGCTTGGCCTGTTGAAAAACTCTCTGGTCAGCATGAAGTCGGAAGCTTTGCGCTTGTCACAAGAGACGGGGAAGAAGATTCCCTTGTTGATAGCCAAAGCACCCTTAGGTGTGTTTCTCAGCGCATATCGGAGGAGGTGGAGGAGGATGAGGAGGAAGAGGAGGAGAATGTTGGCGAGACACAAGAGGGGAGCATTGCTCAGACCTTCACTGTTGAGCGTGTATTGGCAGAAGAAGAGGAGTTGGAGGAGTTGGAGGAGGAGGAAATGGACAGTCAGGCCAGTGAGGGGAGTGAATTCTTACGCGTTGGTACTCTGGCGCATATGGCAGATTTCATGCTAGGCTGCCTATCCCGTGACCCTCGCGTTCAAAGAATTTATTCCAGCACCGATTACTGGGTATTCACTCTCCTGGACCCACGGTACAAGCAAAATCTTTCCACTCTCATCCCTGGAGAGGAAAGGAGTGTGAGAATGCATGAATACCAGCAGGCCCTGGTGCACAAGCTGAAACAGTATTTCCCTTCTGACAGCGCTAGCGGCAGAGTGCATAGTTCTGCGGGACAAGTAGCGAGGGAGAGTAGGCGAGCAGGCAGCTTGTCCAGCACTGGCAGGGGTACGCTTTACAAGGCTTTTGCCAGCTTTATGTCACCCCAGCAAGACACTGTCACCTGTCCCCAGTCTCGGCAGAGTAGGGCTGATCTTTACAGAAAGATGGTGAGGGAGTACGTAGCTGACCATACCATCGTCCTAAATGATCACACAGCTCCCTACAACTACTGGGTTTCAAAGCTGGACATGTGGCACGAACTGGCGCTGTACGCCTTGGAGGTTCTTGCCTGCCCTGCCGCTAGCGTGTTGTCCGAGCGGGTTTTCAGTGCAGCTGGTGGCATCATCACCGATAAGCGTACACGCCTGTCGACTGACAGCGCTGACAGGCTGACGCTTATCAAGATGAATAAAGCCTGGATTTCTCCTAATTTCCAATCTCCAGCAGGTGAAGGAAGCTCAACCTGAATAATGTATGCACTCCTCCTCCTCATTGTCCTCCTTCTCCTCCTCTTTGTACAGTAAAGCAGAGGAAACTGGCTATTTTTTGACAGGGCCCACTGGCTCTAGCTATAGTACTTTATGCATTTAATTTTTCTGGAGGGCCACCGACCCGGTCCTCTGTTTTAAACAATTTTTGGGAGTGCCACATACAGGCACTCAATCTATTCAATTTTTCTGGAGGGCCACCTACCTGCTCCTCTGGTTTGAAAACTTTTTTGGACTGCCACATACAGGCACTATCCAAATTAAATTGTCTCCATAGCAGCCTCCACACGTTGTCTCCATTGCTACCTCCAAAAGTCGTCCATATAGCTGCCTCCATACATCGTCCCCTTATCAAACGAGGTGTGTCAGGCAGAAATTTGGGTTGTTTTCATGGATTCCACATGAAAGTTGTTAACTTTGTCGCCACCCTGCTGTGTTATCCACAAAATATACTGGCAAACTTTTATCATTTACCGATATTATTTCAGCGCTTCTTGCGCATCTGTTTACATTCCCCTCACCCGCCATATCCTAAACTTATAAGAACGCTACTACACTTGATCTTATACAAAAGGTTCTTAGAAGTGCTGTTTGGGGAGTAGCCTAGAGACAGGGGCTTGGATTGGCGAAAGCTCGCCTGGCAGCGGAGCGCCAGCTCCATGCCAAGAACCAACTAACATAGTTTTAACTGCAGCACCTTTAATCTACTACTAGTTCACTGCCTCCATACATGGTCCCCTTATCAAACGTGCTGTGTCAGGCAGAATTTTGGGTTGTTTTCATGGCTTCCACAACAAACTTGTTAACTTTGTCGCCACCCTGCTGTGTTATCCACAAAATATACTGGCAAACTTTTATCATGTACCGATATTATTTCATCGCTTCTTGCGCATCTGTTTACATTCCCCTCACCCGCCATATTCCAAACTTATAAGAACGCTACTACACTTAACTTGGTGCAGGCTGGGACCGAGTCTGACCCTGGGGCTGGTCATATACTGCCGACGCAGAGGATTGCGGGGCCTACCTCGGTCCAGGTCTCAAAGGCCTACTATACCTCCTCCTCCTCCCACCCCTCCTCCACCTCCTCCTCCTCCGAATTACCATCCGTGGGCATGGCGCCATCAGTCGGTAGCTCTAGGCACAGCAGCAGTGCCGTCGCTAAGCGACAGCAGGCGGTGCTCAAACTGCTGAGCCTAGGCGATAAAAGGCACATCGCCCAAGAGCTATTACAGGGCATTCCACATCAAACTTGTTAACTTTGTCGCCACCCTGCTGTGTAAGCCACAAAATATACTGGCAAACTTTTACCATTTACCGATATTATTTCAGCGCTTCTTGCACATCTGTTTACATTCCCCTCACCCGCCATATCCTAAACTTATAAGAACGCTACTACACTTGATCTTATACAAAAGGTTCTTAGAAGTGCTGTTTGGGGAGTAGCCTAGAGACAGGGGCTTGGATTGGCGAAAGCTCGCCTGGCAGCGGAGCGCCAGCTCCATGCCAAGAACCAACTAACATAGTTTTAACTGCAGCACCTTTAATCTACTACTAGTTCACTGCCTCCATACATGGTCCCCTTATCAAACGTGCTGTGTCAGGCAGAATTTTGGGTTGTTTTCATGGCTTCCACAACAAACTTGTTAACTTTGTCGCCACCCTGCTGTGTTATCCACAAAATATACTGGCAAACTTTTATCATGTACCGATATTATTTCATCGCTTCTTGCGCATCTGTTTACATTCCCCTCACCCGCCATATTCCAAACTTATAAGAACGCTACTACACTTAACTTGGTGCAGGCTGGGACCGAGTCTGACCCTGGGGCTGGTCATATACTGCCGACGCAGAGGATTGCGGGGCCTACCTCGGTCCAGGTCTCAAAGGCCTACTATACCTCCTCCTCCTCCCACCCCTCCTCCACCTCCTCCTCCTCCGAATTACCATCCGTGGGCATGGCGCCATCAGTCGGTAGCTCTAGGCACAGCAGCAGTGCCGTCGCTAAGCGACAGCAGGCGGTGCTCAAACTGCTGAGCCTAGGCGATAAAAGGCACACCGCCCAAGAGCTATTACAGGGCATTCCACATCAAACTTGTTAACTTTGTCGCCACCCTGCTGTGTAAGCCACAAAATATACTGGCAAACTTTTACCATTTACCGATATTATTTCAGCGCTTCTTGCGCATCTGTTTACATTCCCCTCACCCGCCATATCCTAAACTTATAAGAACGCTACTACACTTGATCTTATACAAAAGGTTCTTAGAAGTGCAGTTTGGGGAGTAGCCTAGAGACAGGGGCTTGGATTGGCAAAAGCTCGCCTGGCTGCAGAGCGCCAGCTCCATCCCAAGATCCAACTAACATAGTTGCAGCACCTTTAATCTACTACTAGTTCACTGCCTCCATAATAATAATAATAATAATCTTTATTTATATAGCGCCATCATATTCCGTAGCGCTTTACAAATCATAGGAAACAAATACAAATGTAATGTAACAGAGCACAACATTTGTATGGAACAACAGGAGTGAGGTCCCTGCTCGCCAGAGCTTACGGTTTATGAAGATGATGGGGTAACACGAGGTAAAAGAATATTTAATGGTCAAGCCATTCTTCTTAGGGAATAGAACAAAATATAATAAATGGAATTGCTGTCGCTTGAACCACTCAGCCGTCATCTTATATACCAGGTCCAGGGTGAATGGGACTGCAGAGAAGTCTGGTGCCTGTTGGTTGCTGGATAACAGATGGGAGGACGACACAGGACGGGTTAGTAGAAGAGTTAAAACTTCATGCAGTTAATGAGTGTTATAGGCTTGCCTAAAGAAATGGGTTTTAAGAGCACGTTTGAAACTTTGGAGGTTAGGTATTAGTCTGATAGTCCAGGGCAGAGCATTCCATAGAATTGGTGCAGCTCTAGAGAAGTCTTGGAGACGCGAGTGGGAGGTCCGCACTAGGGTAGAGGTTAATCTAAGATCACTGGCGGATCTAAGAGCACGGGTTGGGCGATAGACTGAGATAAGAGAGGAGAGGTAGGGGGGTGCAGCATTATACAGAGCTTTATGGATGAGGGTTATTATTTTAAACTGTATTCGAAAGGAGACTGGCAGCCAGTGCAGCGACTGGCATGAACTGTAGGCATACATGGTCCCCTTATCAAACGAGCTGTGTCAGGCAGAATTTTGGATTGTTTTCATGGCTTCCATGTTAACTTTGTCGCCACCCTGCTGTGTAATCCACAAAATATACTGGCAAACTTTTATCATGTACCGATATTATTTGAGCGCTTCTTGCTCACCTCCTTTGGTTCCTCTCTGCCACCCATTGGTTTGAAGCCTGAGTCCATTTAGGGTATGTCGCCATGCCACTCTCTAGCCTGCTGCCGCTGCTGCCGCTGCCTCTGCATGCCGTCCCCTATAGTGTCAGGGTCAATTATTGGATGTTTTAGATGCTATCTAGCTTCATTCTGTCACTCTGTCATGGCCATGCTGTTGCCCATAATTTTGGCATAATGGTGCGATTATGCAGCCTCAGAGGCATCCATGCATGCTGCCCCTGCTGTTTCCTGTCCATTTCCGTGGTGTTTCCATCCTTTTCTGAGGTTCCCAGGTGTTTGGCCAAGCTTCCCTGTGCAGAGCCTTGGTCCCCTTGAAAAATGCTCGGGTCTCCCATTGACTTCAATGGGGCTCGTTATTCGAGACGAACACTCGAGCATCGGGAAAAGTTCGTCTCGAATAACGAGTACCCGAGCATTTTAGTGTTCGCTCATCTCTAATTATGACCCTTTTGATCTGAAAACTGTCTAAAACCATTGATAAATGTGGTGAGAGACATTTTAGACTTATTTAATGAACATTACAACAAACATTTGTCAAAAAGATTGATAAATCTGCCTCAATGTGTGGGGTTTATCAATGTGTCGCAGGTTCCGTCAGTTTAGTGGAGGAAAACCTGAGTCATTTTCTGCGCCGGATTTATCGCTGTGTTAATGAATCTGGGGCAGGATAAGACTGACGGTTTCCAGTTTAGACCTACTTTAAAGTGGTATAATCTTTGCGCCACAATTTTTGCCGCATGGAACATTCAAAAAGGCCACGCCCCTTCTAGGACAAGCCACACCCTTTTTCAGACGGAAAATGGCTAAAAACAGGTCTAACAAGCCTTGATAAATGTGGTGTAAAGCTTTTCACACTTTTTTTTTGTTTTTTGGCGCAGAACCGCCAGAATTGTGGCCCAAGTCCGTTAATAAATTCCCCCCAATATCTTTTAGAAAATGTAATAAAGTCTACAGGTCTTTAATAATGTACAACAAGAGATGTATCTTATTATTAGTATTATTATTATTATTGTTGTTGTTGTTTGTATTATTATTTATGATTATTATTATTAGTATTATTGTTGTTTGTATTATTATTTATGATTATTATTATTATTGTTGTTGTTGTTTGTATTATTATTATACTATCCTGAGGTTCTTCCTGTTATCCACATGTCACATTCGGGGTCACACTGTCCTTCCCTATGACATCATCGTGCACAGTTTCTCCAGTTTGGGATCTTGGGTTTCTGTTCTCTTCCTTATTATGATAACAATTACACAAATTGTGAAATGTGTCGCAATGTGTCCGGATTACAGGATCAGATACAATGAGGAGACACATAAACAGCGAGGACATGTGGTAAGTACAGAAATAGAGACTTGTGTTACTGGTGGCAGCTCCGGAGCAGATGATTCTCTGTTCGGTCTTCAGGTATCTTCCAGTCTATCCATGGACTCCACAGAGGTCGGGATAATGGAAAGACTTTCATCTCTTATGTATTTCCCACCACTTCAGGTTTTGCCCAAAAATCACTGAAGGAAATAACTGAGGACCTTAGAGAGAAGTGACCTGGAGCTTATGGGGCTTCCTACTGATCATTTCCTGCCCATCATTGACCCTACAGACTATGCTATTAATTCACTTAGATTTCCATATATGTATACATTATATACGGAGCCTTGTGAAAGAATTCAGCCCCCTTGAACTTTTCTACCTTTTACCACATTTCAGGATTTAACCCCCTCTCGGGGCACGCCGTGCGGGATGCTGTACTATTCCAGCACGTGACAGGTGTCGGAGCCGGCGCCGTACAGTACGGATGACAGTTGCATATTGCAGCTAACATCCATCTGTAACACCCGCGACTGGGGGTAAGCCCTTATGCACCGCAGTCATGTTTGAGGTAACCATGTAAGGTGTTTTTACATGGTTGAGACCCACTCGCAGCACTTACCAAGGGGGGTCCGATATTTAGCTGACAGCCCCAGGGTCTGCTAGTGCCGCAGGGCTGCACGATTATATCCGGGAGCCGGGTCCCTGCCGTAATACACTGAGCATGTGCAGCAGAAGATCACTTGTTCAAGCTAACATGTCACTAAAAGTAAAAAAAATGTTAAAACAATAAAAATATATTTTTTTATTAAAATTAATAAAAATACAAAGTGAAAGTCCCCCAAACACCACAATACCCAAGCAATACTGTACAAAATACACTAAATCACAAAAACACCAACATATTTAGTATTGCCGCGTCAGTAACAATCTGTATAATAAATTTGAATCATAATTGGACCTGCTCGGTTCTGTAGCATGCGGCAGCACTGTACGCAAAGATTATAGGGGTTGCCTGGAACCCTTGTTAGGCGGGACATCAAGGCCCTCAGCAATCAGAACATGGGGTCAAGTATAAGGACAAGAGGGATGTCCCTGTTCTGAGCACAATTCATGGGGAGTCTGACCCTCACCCCTGTACGAGGCACCTCCACCGCTGCCCCCC
Organism: Engystomops pustulosus; assembly: GCF_040894005.1. NCBI lineage: Eukaryota > Metazoa > Chordata > Amphibia > Anura > Leptodactylidae > Engystomops > Engystomops pustulosus. Next base: position 237,499,646 of record NC_092413.1, on the reverse strand, counting down.
CCCCCAAGCCACACGGCATCCTGGCTGACAGTCAATACATGGGAGGGGTTGATCTGTCGGATCAGGTGCTGAGACCCTACAGGGCCCTACGGAAAATGGAGATATGGCACAAAGCACCGGCCGTGTACATTGTGCAGATGATGCTGTACAACTCTTACATGCTCCAACGTGCAGGTCCTGCCGTATCATTTCTACATTTTCAAGAGGCGGTGATTAAGGAACTAATATATGGAGAAGAAGGACATGACCCCAGTACCTCTGGATTAGATGCCCCGTGTTTTGCCAGGGCAGCATTTTCCCGGTGAATACCGCTGCTTCTAAAGAAAAGAGTCTGTTCCAAAAGTTGGGGTTAGGATGGACACTACATACTGCTACCAGACCTGCGAGATCTCCAGAGTAACAAAATGTTAGTGGGTCCCCTGGAATATTCCACCTCCTTATACACATTCACAATTCACGTCCAACCTTTGCTGTGAATTTATTTCGGTCAAAGGAATTATTGTAACAACTGTTCAGTCACATTGCTCCCTGTCCCCTCCATTATTTCATTGCCTGATGTAGTTTACATACTCGGGGCACTTGTAGGTTCATATATTTCCCCTCCTAGTCTCTGGATTTGTTAGCAGATCCTTTATAATTCTCCAAGTTCTTTATTAATATTCCAGGTGCTTTATCACTGTGGAGCCCTCTTGTATTTTCTGGCTAGAGTTTAGGATCACGTGTTGGGTCTTGTCAGGCTTCTGGGGTATTGATCCCTCTGGACCACCGCGGACAATGACACAAGCCAACACTTAGGACCGGAGTGTAAGTGGCACCCGGTCTTCACCAGAGCCGCCGCAAAGTAGGTTGGTCTTGCTGCGGCGTGGTACCACCAGGTTGTTCCACAGGCGTGACTAGCCCACGGTGGCTAGCCACCTTTACCGATTGAAAGCTCCCATTATGCATAAGATGAATATGTTTTAAAAAGTCAATTTTTGTCTTTTGGTAAATAAGAACCAAAGGAATAGGCATCAGGAAGACCATATAAAGTGCATGTACACAAATGCCTCACAAACACAATGGAGGAACTGGACAGTAGCTATGACTGGGCTGTTACTATAGATGGTTATAGTCTGTTTAGAAAGGATCGTATAAATAAAAAAGGGGGAGGGGTTTGTTTATATGTTTAATTTTGCGTCAAGCGTGTCCTGCGAGATGACATCGGTGACACAAATGAAAATGTGGAGTCCCTATGGGTGGAGATATGATAAATAATGGAAGACATGAGAAATGATGTAAATTCTTTGTGAATTTCAACAGTTTAACCCAGGAAGAGGTACGGCGCCGCCTCGCAACCACTAAGATAGATAAATCACCGGGCCAGATGGCGTACACCCCCGGGTTCTGCATGAATTATGTACGGTGTGTAGACATCTCACTGGAGAAGTGCTCGAGGGGGTGTACATCTCACCTAGGTTGCTACGTAGTGTGAGATGGTAAGTCCAGGATTGACCTGTTGCTCAGCAGTATTATGCTGCTGAGTTGTTGTTTAGTCTTGCCGGACCTGGATTTACAGGGAGTGGCAGGTAGGTTTGGTAGTGGGACTTGCCACTCCCTCCCCTCGATCCAGTTCGGGTTTTGGATCAGGTGAGCTCTGCTCCTAATCAGCCTGTGAAGGTAAAAGCTTTCCAAAGCTTACAGGTCCTCCCCCTCTCAGCCACTAAACAGCCTATGTGGGTTTGGAGGAGGTTGCGAACGCAGCCACTGCGGGAGCTAAAACTCACCCTGCGATATCCAGGCTAAAGACGCTGTGTTTGTGAGTGTCAGATAGGTGAGACAACCTGTTAGTAAGCGCCCAGACGGGTAGGTCTTTTGTTTGAATTTTTAAAAGCACGATGTTGCTGTATTTATGTTTGCTGGACTGTTTATGCTAAAAATAAACGCCAAGTTCATCTTTTATACATCTACGTCTGCTGTGAACTGTGTCCTAACACACCATCCCCCGGGAAGATCCCTACAATTGGTGCTGCGGAGCGGGCAAAACGGTTGCTAGGGGCAACGGTGTGTATCAACTTGGCTACAGCTGCTTATGTCCTGGGTGAAGACTGCTACTTCACTCCAAAAACAGACAAGCGCCATGGAGGAGATGTGGAAGCAGTTTATGCAAGTGAATTTGCAACAGCAGCAGGCTCAGACAGCGGCTAACCTGCGCCATGAACAAGCAATGGCTCAACAACAAAAACTCATCGAGCTCCTGATAGCTAAGCAAGAGGCGTCTGCAGAGGCTAATCCACAGCCAGCGGTGACAGCCGCTCCAGAGACTTTTTATGTGAGACGGGCTGTGCAGCGAGCGCTGCAAAAGATGACTGCTGAGGACGATGTTGAGGCCTACCTAACTGTCTTTGAGCGTGTGGCTGAGCGAGAGAAGTTACCAGCTGCTGAGTGGGCAGAGGTCATTGCGCCCTATTTAACAGGTGAACCTCAAAAGGCCTACTATGACCTCAGTGAGCAGGAGGTCAAGGACTATACTCGGCTAAAAGCAGAGATACTTGCCCGACTAGGAGTTACCGCTGCTGTCCGTGCCCGGAGGGTACGCAACTGGAACTACAGTCTGGACAAATCTGCGAGGTCCCAGATGTATGACCTGATCCACTTGGCAAGAAAGTGGTTGGAGCCAGACACCTCTACTCCTGCACAGATCCTAGAGAGGGTCGTGATGGATCGCTACCTCCGAGCACTGCCTGCTGACCTGCAACGCTGGGTGGGACAAGGTGATCCTAAGAATGCAGACGAACTTGTCAACCTTGTGGAGAGGTTCCAAGCGACTGAGGACTACCTCCGTGATGTTCCTGCAGCTTCTTCACCTCCCCGGAGTGCCAGGTCTGTGCCGTCAGCTGGAAAGAGACTTCCATCGATTGGGGGAGTGTGGAGGGGTGCTGATCGAGGAAAAAGGGCTCAAGAGGTGTCTCAGGGGAAAAAGACTGGCGATGGTCCCGGGTGGCCAAGTGGCCCTAAAAAGGACTCCCTGCCAGGGAGACCAGGCCCTATCAAGTGCTGGAGATGCCATGAGGTGGGACACGTGTCTGCCCATTGCCCCCTTACCTCTGAGCCAATGGAGTGTGACGCTAGCCGGCGTCAGTCGCTATTTGCGGAACCATCTTGTGTTGCAGTTCCTGGACTAGAGACTGAACCGCAAGTCTGCAACATTACCATTAATGACTTCCCTGTTAAGGCGTTGCTGGACTCAGGAAGCCTTGTAACCTTGGTGCATGCCAGCCTGGTGGCTGGGAACTTTGGGTCAAAAAAACACATGAATGTGGTTTGCATACATGGTGATACAAAAGTTTACCCTATAGTGCTGGCTAAAGTCGGGACTGAACTAGGCTCCGTACAGTATGAAGTGGGTGTGGTTAAAAACCTCATGCATAATGTAATATTGGGACGAGACTTTCCGTTGTTTTGGGCTTTATGGGGAAAAAGAAAAACCCCCGAAAGGAGTGAGAATACCCCTAAGGTTGTTGCATTACCCACTGTAAATGATAAAACTGTGCAGGATGAAAGTGATGCTTTTCCTTTACAGGTCCTGGCTGGAGAGGAGGAGGAAGCTCCTCCCACTGAGCAAAATATACCAGACTTAGAGGTGTCTAGGGTTAATTTTGGGACTGCACAAATGCAGGACCCCACTCTTAAAAATGCGAGAGAGCAGGTTACTGTTTTGAATGGGGTACCTCAGGAACCAGATGCTGAGAATAAATTTCCACATTTTTCCGTGACTAATGATTTCTTCTATAGAGTCACTAAAATTAATGATGAAATTGTGGAACAGCTTCTGGTCCCTAAGCCGTACCGGCGTCAGGTGCTTGACATGGCACATAACCATGTTCTTGGGGGACACTTGGGGACTGAAAAAACGCGGGAGAGAGTCCTCCAGAGGTTTTATTGGCCTGCAATTTATGATGACATTAAAAAATACTGCGAGTCATGCCCCACATGTCAGCTTAGCGCCCCAGTGTCTCATTTTCGTAGTCCTTTGGTGTCGCTCCCCATTATAGAGGTGCCTTTTGAGCGTATTGCCATGGATTTAGTGGGTCCCATTGTAAAATCGGCTAGAGGACACCAGTACATTTTGGTTGTCTTAGACTATGCGACCCGCTATCCTGAGGCTGTGCCCTTAAGAAACACTGCATCTAAAACAATTGCCCGGGAGATGTTTTATATGTTCTCTAGGACTGGGATCCCCAAAGAAATCCTGACTGACCAAGGTACGCCCTTTATGTCTAAGGTGATGAAGGAGCTATGTAAGCTATTTAAAATCACACCTATACGCACCTCTGTATATCACCCCCAGACAGACGGATTGGTGGAGAGGTTTAATAAAACCCTCAAACATATGTTGAAGAAAGTGGTAGAAAAAGATGGTCGTGATTGGGATCACTTGTTACCTTACCTGATGTTTGCTGTGAGGGAAGTTCCCCAAGCGTCCACAGGGTTCTCTCCCTTTGAATTGGTCTATGGTCGTCACCCTAGGGGTCTATTAGATATTGCAAAGGAGACATGGGAGAGTGAGTCCACCCCATTCAAAAGTGTTATCGAACATGTAGCACAAATGCAGGACCGTATAGCCACTGTAATGCCCCTAGTAAGGGAACACCTCCAGAGGGCGCAAGAGAGCCAAAGTAGAATTTACAACCGTTCTGCGAGAATCAGGACATTTAACCCAGGTGACAGGGTTCTCATACTAGTTCCCACTATAGAGAGTAAATTCCTAGCGAAGTGGCAAGGTCCCTATGAAATTGTTGAAAAGGTCAGTGAGGTAAACTATAAGGTGCACCAACCAGGTAGAAGGAAGCCTTTCCAAGTTTATCACATAAACTTGATCAAATCCTGGAAAGACAGGGAATCCTTGGTGGCGACAAATCATGGTAATAGTTTGTCACAACCAATCCCTTCGGTCAAGGTTGGTGATACCCTATCAGGGTCACAGAAACAGGAGGCTAAGGAGTTTTTGCAGAAAAACAAAGACAAGTTTTCTGACCTTCCAGGGCGTACACACCTCATCCGTCATCACATTGAAACTGGGCCTAGAAGCAGAGTAAACCTCAAGCCCTATAGGATACCAGAAGCACGCAGAGAGGCAGTGTCTGCTGAGGTGAAACGTATGCTTGACCTAGGAGTGATTGAAGTTTCACAGAGTGAATGGTCCAGTCCGATTGTGCTAATCCCAAAGCCCAATGGAACTTGGAGGTTCTGTAACGATTTCAGAAGGTTGAATGAGATCTCCAAGTTCGATGCTTATCCTATGCCCAGGGTAGATGAGCTGATTGAAAAGATGGGTAATGCCAGGTACATAACCACCCTCGATCTCACAAAGGGCTACTGGCAGATTCCCCTTACTGATGAGGCTAAAGAGAAAACTGCATTCTCCACCCCTGAGGGGTTATTCCAGTATGTAGTGATGCCATTCGGGTTACATGGAGCACCTGCGACTTTTCAGAGGTTGATGGACTTAATTCTGCGTCCACATCGTGATTATTCAGCTGCCTACCTCGATGATGTGGTCATTTTTAGTCCCGATTGGGAAAGTCACCTCTGTAAGGTACAGGTTGTGTTGAATGCCATAAGTGATGCAGGGTTGACCATAAATGCCGAGAAATGTGCACTAGCCCTAGAAGAGGCCAAGTACCTAGGTTACATTATTGGGAGGGGTTTGATTAAGCCACAGTTAAATAAAATTGAGGCAATACAGAATTGGCCTAGACCCCTGTCAAAGAAACAGGTCAGAGCTTTCCTGGGTATTACGGGCTATTACCGTAGGTTTGTGCCGAACTTTGCCTCAATTGCAGCCCCGCTAACTGACTTGACAAAGGGCGGAAAGTCAGCAATGGTGACGTGGACTCCAGAGGCCGAGAAGGCTTTCCAAAGCCTTAAGTCTTCTCTGTGCCAACAACCTGTGCTAGTCACCCCCGATTTCAGGCGAGAATTTCTGGTCCAGACAGATGCCTCTAACACAGGGTTAGGTGCAGTTCTCTCACAGGTGGTGAATGGTGAGGAGCATCCGGTGATGTACTTGAGTAGGAAGTTAACCCCGGCCGAGAAGAATTATGCTATTGTGGAGCGTGAATGTCTGGCAGTGAAGTGGGCCCTAGAATCCCTGAAGTATTACTTGCTAGGCAGGAAATTCAAGTTAGTGACAGACCATGCCCCCCTAACATGGATGAAACTAAACAAGGAGAAAAATGCAAGGGTGACTAGATGGTTTCTGTCCCTACAAAATTTCAATTTCACTGTGGAACACAGACCAGGGAAATTACAGGCGAATGCTGATGCACTGTCAAGGGTACATTGTCTGTGGGGACAAAATGCTCAGCCCTCCGGTCTGAAAAAGAGGGGGGGGATATGTAGACATCTCACTGGAGAAGTGCTCGAGGGGGTGTACATCTCACCTAGGTTGCTACGTAGTGTGAGATGGTAAGTCCAGGATTGACCTGTTGCTCAGCAGTATTATGCTGCTGAGTTGTTGTTTAGTCTTGCCGGGCCTGGATTTACAGGGAGTGGCAGGTAGGTTTGGTAGTGGGACTTGCCACTCCCTCCCCTCGATCCAGTTCGGGTTTTGGATCAGGTGAGCTCTGCTCCTAATCAGCCTGTGAAGGTAAAAGCGTTCCAAAGCTTACAGGTCGGGGCTCTCAGCCAGGAAACAGCCTATGTGGGTTTGGAGGAAGTTGCGAACGCAGCCACTGCGGGAGCTAAAACTCACCCTGCGATATCCAGGCTAAAGACGCTGTGTTTGTGAGTGTCAGATAGGTGAGACAACCTGTTAGTAAGCGCCCAGACGGGTAGGTCTTTTGTTTGAATTTTTAAAAGCACGATGTTGCTGTATTTATGTTTGCTGGACTGTTTATGCTAAAAATAAACGCCAAGTTTATCTTTTATACATCTACGTCTGCTGTGAACTGTGTCCTAACACACCATCCCCCGGGAAGATCCCTACAGGTGATAGACAGACCGTTATTTTTAATATTTGAAGATTCACTGAGGACTGGTTATGTTCCACAGGACTGGAGCATAGCAAATGTGGTACCAATATACAAAAAAGGATCAAATAGCGATCCTGGAAACTACAGACCCGTGAGTCTAACTGCTGTGGTGGAGAAAATATTTGAGGGGTTTATTAGAGATGCTATCCTGGAGTATCTCACTGTGCACAACCTTATAACCCAGCGTCAGCATCGGGTTTATGAGAGATCGGTCCTGTCAGACTAATCTGATTGGTTTCTACGAGGAGGTAAGTTCCAGACTGGATCTGGGGGACGCTGTGGATGTTGTATATCTGGACTTTTCAAAGGCATTTGACACCGTGCCACATAAAAGGCTGGTATATAAAATGAGACTGCTGGGAATAGGAGAAAATCTGTGTATTTGGGTAAGTAATTGGCTTAGTGATAGAAAACAGAGGGTCGTTGTCACGCACAGGGTTGCGGGAGGAGTCTCTGAGGGAAGAGTCTGTGGACCACCGCGGGGGTTGGTATGAGACCAGCAGTGGCAGCCAAGGCAACGGATTGCGGGAAACAGTCACAACTTGAGATGACAGCAGGAACGCAGAGGAGCATGGGTAATGGGCTGGAACCCTGGAAGACACGGCAGAAGCACAGGAAAGCAGGAGGTCACCATTGAGCTGAGACCATGGATGGCACAGCAGGAGCACAGTCATACGGGAACGGACCACAGGATACGGACCACCGAACACGGAGCACCAGACATATACCAAAGCACACGGACCACAGGACACGGACCACAGGACACGGACCACAGGACACGGACCACAGGATACGGACCACAGGACACGGACCACAGGACACAGACCACAGGACACGAAGCACCAGACATATACCAAAGCACACGGACCACAGGATACGGACCACAGGATACGGACCACAGGACACGGACCACAGGACACGGACCACAGGATGTGTCTGGAAATGCACAGGAACATGGAGACATCTGGAAACGCCGAGGAAACAGGACCTCTGGAAATACACAGGAGGCTTTCACTTCAGTTGGGAAGACTTGAAGATCCGGCGGGGAGTGAAGGGAGCCACTGGGTTATATAGGAAACCCGGAAGTGACCAGCGCCAATGGGAAGGACGCTGGCCCTTTAAGTTCAGGGAAGTGAGCGTGCGCGCCCTAGCACCGGCAGCAAGCTGCCTAGAGGCAGGAGGCGTGCGACCTGCACACCGGGACCCAGAGTGCAGCCAGGATAAGTAAGTGCGGGCCGGGGGATGGGGCCAGGCAGCCAGCGGAGCACGGGTGTACCCGCGAACCGTGACATGGATCGCAGGAGCACCCGTGACAGTCATCATTAATGGCACATTCTCAGATTGGGTTGACATTACCAGTGGAGGCCACAGGGTTCAGTATTGGGGCCACTTCTTTTTAATATTTTTATTAATGACCTTGTAGTGGGTTTACACAGTCAAGTTTCAATATTTGCAGCTTATACTAAGCTCTGTAAAGTAATTAATACCAAAGGCTGATAGTTTAGCATTACAGAGGGATTTGTGGAAGCTTGAGAAGTGGGTAGAGAAATGGTTGATGAGGTTTGATGTAGATAAATGTAAAGTTATGCACTTGATCCCTTGGAAACAAAAAGTTCTAAAGAGTCAATTACTTTCCAAAACTGCAGCTGAAAAGTTGGTGCAATGTAATCTTAATTTTAGTGAGCAGAGAGTATACACATGCAAACATCTACCAAAAACAGTAAAACGTGTACAATACTTAGCAGATTACTTCTGGAACAGATAGCGAAAGGAGTATCTTGTAATTCTTCAAGGAAGAAGAAAATGGCAACACCCTAAACCAAATCTCAAAGAAGGAGACCTTGTGTTGATGAAGGAACAACAAACAGAAAGGATTGACTGGCCTATGGGACTAGTCACAAAAGTTCTTCCCAGCAAAGATGGCAAGATTCGGAAAGTGGAGTTGAAGATCTCCAGGAAGGGCGAGTCTAAAACATTTGCAAGACCAATCAATGAGCTCATTCTGATACTACCCATGGAGGATGTTCCTGCAGGATGAACAGGACTGAACTTTATTCATGGATCTTGTTCGGACTATATCTTATAGTCATTAGTTCATAGTGAAATCCCCAAAGGGAATTTCAGCCTGGGACTGTGCTGTTCCCCTTAGTTATATATGTTGTTATTCTACTGTTCACATTACTGTATTGTGTTCTGCCTTCATTCTTGTTATATGTGACATATAATGGTGCTATGCTGCCATCTGCTGGTTAGGAAGTACATGCGCTCCCTCTGCTTGCCTGACAAAGTTTTTCTAGGTGGGTGTGGTTTTGGAGCCCTGTTCTCTGTTATTTCCTGTGACAGCCATTTTAGGTTGCCTGTAAGTGGGAACACACATGTTTTGGGCCATGTGGGTAGGCCACAGCAATTTTATTTAAAGATAAATTAACATTTGTAAAACTGAACGTGTTTAAATGTTTTTTTAAAAGGGCAATAACAGTAAGATGAACATAATTGTTATGCCCGCCTGGCTTGTCTGTGTGGAGCTCATCTCCCACAATGGCGGCTGCCATCTCCCCTCCTGTCCTCCTCCATCTCCCCTCATATAGTGGCCTCCTGTCCTCCTCCATCTCCCCTCATATAGTGGCCTCCTGTCCTCCTCCATCTCCCCTCATATAGTGGCCTCCTGTCTTCCTCCATCTCCCCTCATATAGTGGCCTCCTGTCCTCCTCCATCTCCCCTCATATAGTGTCCTCCTGTCCTCCTCCATCTCTCCTCACCTAGTGACCTCCTGTCCTCCCCCATCTCCTCTCATATAGTGGCCTCCTGTCTTCCTCCATCTCCCCTCATATAGTGGCCTCCTGTCCTCCTCCATCTCCCCTCATATAGTGGCCTCCTGTCCTCCTCCATCTCCCCTCATATAGTGGCCTCCTGTCCTCCTCCATCTCCCCTCATATAGTGCCTCCTGTCCTCCTCCATCTCCCCTCATATAGTGGCCTCCTGTCCTCCTACATCTCCTCATATAGTGGCCTCCTGTCCTCCTCCATCTCCTCTCATATAGTGACCTCCTGTCCTCCTCCATCTCCCCTCATATAGTGGCCTCCTGTCTTCCTCCATCTCCCCTCTCATATAGTGTCCTCCTGTCCTCCTCCATCTCCCCTCATATAGTGGCCTCCTCCATCTCCCCTCATATAGTGGCCTCCTGTCCTCCTCCATCTCCCCTCATATAGTGGCCTCCTGTCCTCCTCCATCTCCCCTCATATAGTGTCCTCCTGTCCTCCTCCATCCCCCCTCATATAGTGTCCTCCTGTCCTCCTCCATCTCCCCTCATATAGTGGCCTCCTGTCCTCCTCCATCTCTCCTCATATAGTGGCCTCCTGTCCTCCTCCATCTCCCCTCATATAGTGGCCTCCTGTCCTCCTCCATCTCCTCTCATATAGTGGCCTCCTGTCCTCCTCCATCTGTCTCCATATAGTGTCCTCCTGTCCCCCTCCATCTCCCCTCATATAGTGGCCTCCTGTCCTCCTCCATCTCCCCTCATATAGTGGCCTCCTGTCCTCCTCCATCTCTCCTCATATAGTGGCCTCCTGTCCTCCTCCATCTCCCCTCATATAGTGGCCTCCTGTCCTCCTCCATCTCCCCTCATATAGTGGCCTCCTGTCCTCCTCCATCTCTCCTCATATAGTGGCCTCCTGTCCTCCTCCATCTCCCCTCATATAGTGGCCTCCCGTCCTCCTCCATCTCCCCTCATATAGTGGCCTCCTGTCCTCCTCCATCTGTCTCCATATAGTGTCCTCCTGTCCCCCTCCATCTCCCCTCATATAGTGGCCTCCTGTCCTCCTCCATCTCCCCTCATATAGTGGCCTCCTGTCCTCCTCCATCTCTCCTCATATAGTGGCCTCCTGTCCTCCTCCATCTCCCCTCATATAGTGGCCTCCTGTCCTCCTCCATCTCCTCTCATATAGTGGCCTCCTGTCCTCCTCCATCTCCCCTCATATAGTGGCCTCCTGTCCTCCTCCATCTCCCCTCATATAGTGGCCTCCTGTCCTCCTCCATCTCCCCTCATATAGTGTCCTCCTGTCCTCCTCCATCTCCCCTCATATAGTGTCCTCCTGCCCTCCTCCATCTCCCCTCTCATAGAGTGTCCTCCTGTCCTCCTCCATCTCCTCTCATATAGTGTACTCCTGTCCTCCTCCATCTCCCCTCATATAGTGGCCTCCTGTCCTCCTCCATCTCCCCTCATATAGTGTCCTCCTGTCCTCCTCCATCTCCTCTCATATAGTGTCCTCCTGTCCTCCTCCATCTCCTCTCATATAGTGTCCTCCTGTCCTCCTCCATCTCCCCTCATATAGTGGCCTCCTGTCTTCCTCCATCTCCCCTCATATAGTGGCCTCCTGTCCTCCTCCATCTGTCTCCATATAGTGTCCTCCTGTCCTCCTCCATCTCCCCTCATATAGTGTCCTCCTGTCCTCCTCCATCTCCTCTCATATAGTGGCCTCCTGTCCTCCTCCATCTCTCCTCATATAGTGTCCTCCTGCCCTCCTCCATCTCCCCTCATATAGTGGCCTCCTGTCCTCCTCCATCTCCTCTCTCATATAGTGTCCTCCTGTCCTCCTCCATCTGTCTCCATATAGTGTCCTCCTGTCCTCCTCCATCTCCTCTCATATAGTGGCCTCCTGTCCTCCTCCATCTCCTCTCATATAGTGGCCTCCTGTCCTCCTCCATCTCTCCTCATATAGTGTCCTCCTGTCCTCCTCCATCTCCTCTCATATAGTGTCCTCCTGTCCTCCTCCATCTCCCCTCATATAGTGTCCTCCTGCCCTCCTCCATCTCCCCTCATATAGTGGCCTCCTGTCCTCCTCCATCTCCCCTCATATAGTGTCCTCCTGTCCTCCTCCATCTCCCCTCATATAGTGGCCTCCTGTCCTCCTCCATCTCCTCTCATATAGTGGCCTCCCGTCCTCCTCCATCTCCTCTCATATAGTGGCCTCCTGTCCTCCTCCATCTCTCCTCATATAGTGTCCTCCTGTCCTCCTCCATCTCCTCTCATATAGTGTCCTCCTGTCCTCCTCCATCTCCCCTCATATAGTGTCCTCCTGCCCTCCTCCATCTCCCCTCATATAGTGGCCTCCTGTCCTCCTCCATCTCCCCTCATATAGTGTCCTCCTGCCCTCCTCCATCTCCCCTCATATAGTGGCCTCCTGTCCTCCTCCATCTCCCCTCATATAGTGGCCTCCTGTCCTCCTCCATCTCCCCTCATATAGTGTCCTCCTGTCCTCCTCCATCTCCCCTCATATAGTGGCCTCCTGTCCTCCTCCATCTCCCCTCATATAGTGGCCTCCCGTCCTCCTCCATCTCCTCTCATATAGTGTCCTCCTGTCCTCCTCCATCTCCCCTCATATAGTGTCCTCCTGTCCTCCCCCATCTCCTCTCATATAGTGGCCTCCTGTCCTCCTCCATCTCCTCTCATATAGTGTCCTCCTGTCCTCCTCCATCTGTCTCCATATAGTGTCCTCCTGTCCTCCTCCATCTCCCCTCATATAGTGTCCTCCTGTCCTCCTCCATCTCCTCTCATATAGTGGCCTCCTGTCCTCCTCCATCTCCTCTCTCATATAGTGTCCTCCTGTCCTCCTCCATCTGTCTCCATATAGTGTCCTCCTGTCCTCCTCCATCTCCTCTCATATAGTGGCCTCCTGTCCTCCTCCATCTCCTCTCATATAGTGGCCTCCTGTCCTCCTCCATCTCTCCTCATATAGTGTCCTCCTGTCCTCCTCCATCTCCCCTCATATAGTGTCCTCCTGCCCTCCTCCATCTCCCCTCATATAGTGGCCTCCTGTCCTCCTCCATCTCCCCTCATATAGTGTCCTCCTGTCCTCCCCCATCTCCTCTCATATAGTGGCCTCCTGTCCTCCTCCATCTCCTCTCATATAGTGTCCTCCTGTCCTCCTCCATCTCCCCTCATATAGTGTCCTCCTGTCCTCCCCCATCTCCTCTCATATAGTGGCCTCCTGTCCTCCTCCATCTCCTCTCATATAGTGACCTCCTGTCCTCCTCCATCTCCCCTCATATAGTGTCCTCCTGTCCTCCTCCATCTCCTCTCATATAGTGGCCTCCTGTCCTCCTCCATCTCCCCTCATATAGTGGCCTCCTGTCCTCCTCCATCTCCCCTCATATAGTGGCCTCCTGTCCTCCTCCATCTCCCCTCATATAGTGTCCTCCTGTCCTCCCCCATCTCCTCTCATATAGTGGCCTCCTGTCCTCCTCCATCTCCTCTCATATAGTGTCCTCCTGTCCTCCTCCATCTCCCCTCATATAGTGGCCTCCTGTCCTCCTACATCTCCTCATATAGTGGCCTCCTGTCCTCCTCCATCTCCTCTCATATAGTGACCTCCTGTCCTCCTCCATCTCCCCTCATATAGTGTCCTCCTGTCCTCCTCCATCTCCCCTCATATAGTGGCCTCCTGTCCTCCTCCATCTCTCCTCATATAGTGGCCTCCTGTCCTCCTCCATCTCCTCTCATATACTGTCCTCCTGTCCTCCTCCATCTCCCCTCATATAGTGTCCTCCTGTCCTCCTCCATCTCCCCTCATATAGTGGCCTCCTGTCCTCCTCCATCTCCCCTCATATAGTGTCCTCCTGTCCTCCTCCATCTCCCCTCATATAGTGGCCTCCTGTCCTCCTCCATCTCTCCTCATATAGTGGCCTCCTGTCCTCCTCCATCTCCTCTCATATACTGTCCTCCTGTCCTCCTCCATCTCCCCTCATATAGTGTCCTCCTGTCCTCCTCCATCTCCCCTCATATAGTGGCCTCCTGTCCTCCTCCATCTCCCCTCATATAGTGGCCTCCTGTCCTCCTACATCTCCTCTCATATAGTGGCCTCCTGTCCTCCACCATCTCCCCTCATATAGTGTCCTCCTGTCCTCCTCCATCTCCTCTCATATAGTGGCCTCCTGTCCTCCTCCATCTCCCCTCATATAGTGTCCTCCTGTCCTCCTCCATCTCCCCTCATATAGTGTCCTCCCGTCCTCCTCCATCTCTCCTCATATAGTGGCCTCCCGTCCTCCTCCATCTCCCCTCATATAGTGTCCTCCTGTCCTCCTCCATCTCCTCTCATATAGTGGCCTCCTGTCCTCCTCCATCTCCCCTCATATAGTGTCCTCCTGTCCTCCTCCATCTCTCCTCATATAGTGGCCTCCTGTCCTCCTCCATCTCCCCTCATATAGTGGCCTCCTGTCCTCCTCCATCTCCCCTCATATAGTGTCCTCCTTTCCTCCTCCATCTCTCCTCATATAGTGGCCTCCTGTCCTCCTCCATCTCCCCTCATATAGTGGCCTCCTGTCCTCCTCCATCTCCCCTCATATAGTGGCCTCCTGTCCTCCTCCATCTCCTCTCATATAGTGGCCTCCTGTCCTCCTCCATCTCCCCTCATATAGTGTCCTCCTGTCCTCCTCCATCTCCCCTCATATAGTGGCCTCCTGTCCTCCTCCATCTCCCCTCATATAGTGGCCTCCTGTCCTCCTCCATCTCCCCTCATATAGTGTCCTCCTGTCCTCCTCCATCTCCCCTCATATAGTGGCCTCCTGTCCTCCTCCATCTCCTCTCATATAGTGGCCTCCTGTCCTCCTCCATCTCCCCTCATATAGTGGCCTCCTGTCCTCCTCCATCTCCCCTCATATAGTGGCCTCCTGTCCTCCTCCATCTCCCCTCATATAGTGGCCTCCTGTCCTCCTCCATCTCCTCTCATATAGTGTCCTCCTGTCCTCCTTCATCTCCCCTCATATAGTGGCCTCCTGTCCTCCTCCATCTCCCCTCATATAGTGGCCTCCTGTCCTCCTCCATCTCCTCTCATATAGTGTCCTCCTGTCCTCCTTCATCTCCCCTCATATAGTGGCCTCCTGTCCTCCTCCATCTCCCCTCATATAGTGTCCTCCTGTCCTCCTCCATCTCCTCTCATATAGTGTCCTCCTGTCCTCCTTCATCTCCCCTCATATAGTGGCCTCCTGTCCTCCTCCATCTCCCCTCATATAGTGGCCTCCTGTCCTCCTCCATCTCCTCTCATATAGTGTCCTCCTGTCCTCCTTCATCTCCCCTCATATAGTGGCCTCCTGTCCTCCTCCATCTCCCCTCATATAGTGTCCTCCTGTCCTCCTCCATCTCCTCTCATATAGTGTCCTCCTGTCCTCCTTCATCTCCCCTCATATAGTGGCCTCCTGTCCTCCTCCATCTCCCCTCATATAGTGTCCTCCTGTCCTCCTCCATCTCCCCTCATATAGTGGCCTCCTGTCCTCCTCTATCTCCTCTCATATAGTGTCCTCCCGTCCTCCTCCATCTCCCCTCATATAGTGTCCTCCCGTCCTCCTCCATCTCCCCTCATATAGTGGCCTCCCGTCCTCCTCCATCTCCCCTCATATAGTGGCCTCCTGTCCTCCTCCATCTCCCCTCATATAGTGTCCTCCTGTCCTCCTCCATCTCCCCTCATATAGTGGCCTCCTGTCCTCCTCCATCTCCTCATATAGTGACCTCCTGTCCTCCTCCATCTCCCCTCATATAGTGTCCTCCTGTCCTCCTCCATCTCCTCTCATATAGTGTCCTCCTGTCCTCCTCCATCTCCTCTCATATAGTGTCCTCCTGTCCTCCTCCATCTCCCCTCATATAGTGGCCTCCTGTCCTCCTCCATCTCCCCTCATATAGTGGCCTCCTGTTCTCCACCATTTCCCCTAATATAACGGCCTACTTCCTCCTCCATCTAACCCCATATAGTGGCCTCCTGTCCTCCACTGTTCTGGGTTAAGAAACAAAATAAAATTTTGCTACTTACCATTGCCTTCATCTCTCGCAGTCCTGCTTCCTTCAGATGATGGAGGTGGGAGATGATGGAGGAGGGGAGTGGGCCATCCAGCCCTGCTTCCTGGAGAAGCAGGAGGAGCTGCCTCCACACTTCTCTGCTATACAGTATAGCAGAGACATGTGGAGGTAGCTGACCCCGCTTGGTCCCTGTTCTGCAGCACTGGTGAGTCAGGGTGGAGATCAGGAGGCGGGACAAGGAGCAGTGAGGGGCAGTCCGGGACATTCTCCCAACCGTCTGGAATGGCAGGACAGCACCCACAAAAATGGGACTGTCTGGCCGAAGCTACATACAGCTATGGATCTTTGCTCATCCCATTGGCATTCCAGAGCCCCGAATCTGGGGCTCACTGAGAAGTTGTCAGGCAACGAGCAGCCAGCTACTGTGACAGTTGAGTTGAGGCTCTACCCGTCACCGCAGGTCTCACCCTTGCGGACAATGAAGGAGGGAAACGACCCTCATCACCTCATCACTTACGGAATTTTTCTCAACATCACTGTTGAGCCCCTGTACATAAATGAATACAGATTTGTCAGGATGGACTCCGGAGGGAGCCCGCTGGGTCACACCGATCCTTCCTCTGGAGACACTTCATCTACAGTAAGTGCATTTGTCTCCACTTTATCAACAACTGGAAGGGCAAAGCTTAAAAGCAAATGAGCCGGGAGCTTGTGTGTGGAATTGTCTCACCTGCCTCCTGGTCCTTTCTTCAGGGCCCACAATTTACTACTCGCAGGCCATTAGATGTGCCATGAGCAGAGCATCTTACATCCAATGTTTCACTGTAGTGAGCCCCACAACAACAGACAAAAGAGAGACCCCAAGAGCTGCGTGTCCACCATTGACTATCACCCACAAGGAACCTCTCACTGCACAAGTCCTAGGCAATGTCTATGGAGGAAAGAGAAGATGTGCAGAACATTCTATACCAGGAGGACAATATCTGTGATGACACCAGCAGTAACACAGAGCCTCAGGTTACTGCTGCAGATCATTTATTCATCTCAGGATTCTGGATGAGGAGATAACAATGTGATGTCATGGGGATCCATCTGTGTCTCATGGATTGTATGAAGTCATCAATCTCCACGCTCCACCTCCATGATGACATCTCCTGCTCCGGCCAGGATGGGGGGGATGTCCTCTGCTGTTACATCTCACAGGGGACACGCTGCACATCAAGGAGGAGGTTAATCATCAATATTCCAGGGAACTGTAAGAAAATTTGTAAATATGTTATAGAGCAGGAGGAGCTGAGCAGATTGTACATAGTGTCCTATCTGCAGGCAGCATGTTATAGAGCAGGAGGAGCTGAGCACATTGTACATAGTGTCCTATCTGCATGCAGCATGTTATAGAGCAGGAGGAGCTGAGCAGATTGTATGTATTGTCCTGTCTGCAGGCAGCATGTTATAGAGCAGGAGGAGCTGAGCACATTGTACATAGTGTCCTATCTGCAGGCAGCACGTTATAGAGCAGGAGGAGCTGAGCAGATTGTACATAGTGTCCTATCTGCAGGCAGCATGTTATAGAGCAGGAGGAGCTGAGCAGATTGTACATAGTGTCCTATCTGCAGACAGCATGGTATAGAGTAGGAGGAGCTGAGCAGATTGTACATAGTGTCCTATCTGCAAGCAGCATGTTATAGAGCAGGAGGAGCTGAGCAGATTGTACATAGTGTCCTATCTGCAGACAACATGATATAGAGCAGGAGGAGCTGAGCAGATTGTACATAGTGTCCTATCTGCAGGCAGCATGTTATAGAGCAGGAGGAGCTGTGCAGATTGTACATAGTGTCCTATCTGCAGACAGCATGATATAGAGCAGGAGGAGCTGAGCAGATTGTACATAGTGTCCTATCTGCAGGCAGCATGTTATAGAGCAGGAGTAGCTGTGCAGATTGTACACAGTGTCCTATCTGCAGGCAGCACGTTATAGAGCAGGAGGAGCTGAGCACATTGTACATAGTGTCCTATCTGCAGGCAGCACGTTATAGAGCAGGGGGAGCTGAGCGGATTGTACATAGTGTCCTATCGGCAGGCAGCACGTTATAGAGCAGGGGGAGATGAGCGGATTGTACATAGTTGTGCTATCTGCAGGCAGCATGTTATAGAGCAGGAGGAGCTGAGCACATTGTACATAGTGTCCTATCTGCAGGCAGCATGTTATAGAGCAGGAGGAGCTGAGCAGATTGTACATAATGTCCTATCTGCAGGCAGCACGTTATAGAGCAGGGGGAGATGAGCGGATTGTACATAGTTGTGCTATCTGCAGGCAGCATGTTATAGAGCAGGAGGAGCTGAGCACATTGTACATAGTGTCCTATCTGCAGGCAGCATGTTATAGAGCAGGAGGAGCTGAGCAGATTGTACATAATGTCCTATCTGCAGGCAGCATGTTATAGAGCAGAAGGAGCTGAGCACATTGTACATAGTGTCCTATCTGCAGGCAGCATGTTATAGAGCAGGAGGAGCTGAGCGGATTGTACATAGTGTCCTATCTGCAGGCAGCATGTTATAGAGCAGGAGGAGCTGAGAGCATTGTACATAGTGTCCTATCTGCAGGCAGCATGTTATAGAGCAGGAGGAGCTGAGCGGATTGTACATAGTGTCCTATCTGCAGGCAGCATGTTATAGAGCAGGAGGATCTGAGCAGATTGTACATAGTGTCCTATCTGCAGGCAGCATGTTATAGAGCAGGGGGAGCTGAGCAGATTGTACATAGTGTCCTATCTGCAGGCAGCATCTTATAGAGCAGGAGGAGCTGAGCAGATTGTACATAGTGTCCTATCTGCAGGCAGCATCTTATAGAGCAGGAGGAGCTGAGCAGATTGTACATAGTGTCCTACCTGCAGGCAGCACGTTATAGAGCAGGAGGAGCTAAGCAGATTGTACATAGTGTCCTATCTGCAGTTAGCATGTTATATAGCAGGAGGAGCTGAGCGGATTGTACATAGTGTCCTATCTGCAGGCAGCATGTTATAGAGCAGGAGGAGCTGAGCGGATTGTACATAGTGTCCTATCTGCAGGCAGCATGTTATAGAGCAGGAGGAGCTGAGCAGATTGTACATAGTGTCCTATCTGCAGGCAGCATGTTATAGAGCAGGAGGAGCTAAGCAGATTGTACATAGTGTCCTATCTGCAGTTAGCATGTTATATAGCAGGAGGAGCTGAGCGGATTGTACATAGTGTCCTATCTGCAGGCAGCATGTTATAGAGCAGGAGGAGCTGAGCGGATTGTACATAGTGTCCTATCTGCAGGCAGCATGTTATAGAGCAGGAGGAGCTGAGCAGATTGTACATAGTGTCCTACCTGCAGGCAGCACGTTATAGAGCAGGAGGAGCTAAGCAGATTGTACATAGTGTCCTATCTGCAGTTAGCATGTTATATAGCAGGAGGAGCTGAGCGGATTGTACATAGTGTCCTATCTGCAGGCAGCATGTTATAGAGCAGGAGGAGCTGAGAGCATTGTACATAGTGTCCTATCTGCAGGCAGCATGTTATAGAGCAGGAGGAGCTGAGCGGATTGTACATAGTGTCCTATCTGCAGGCAGCATGTTATAGAGCAGGAGGAGCTGAGCAGATTGTATATAGTGTCCTATATGCAGGCAGCATGTTATAGAGCCGGAGGAGCTGAGCAGATTGTACAGTGTCCTATCTGCAGGTAGCATGTTATAGAGCAGGAGGAGCTGAGCACATTGTACATAGTGTCCTATCAGCAGGCAGCATGTTATAGAGCAGGAGGAGCTGAGCGGATTGTACATAGTGTCCTATCTGCAGGCAGCACGTTATAGAGCAGGAGGAACTGAGCAGATTGTACATAGTGTCCTATCTGCAGGCAGCATGTTATATGTAACTTACTTGTATATTAAGAAGAGAAGCACAAATAAATCTCGTTGATTCCAAGACAACATTTGATGTCACCAGGACAATCGGAGCGACCGCGGCACCGAGGACGAATCTCTGGCAGGAAGGATTCTTTATCGAGCTTATCCACAGGACAAATCCCCGGCCTCAGCAGCTCTTCTATACTGGCTACATAATGACAAGGGAATAAAGATTACACTCTACACACAAGACATGGAAGTAGTACTGTGCATAATACATGTATACAAGAGAAGTAGTACTGTGCATAATACATGTATACAAGAGAAGTAGTACTGTGCATCATACATATATACAGGGGAAGTAGTACTGTGCATTGTATATATACAGGAGAAGTAGTACTGTGCACTGCCCATCTATACAGGAGAAGTAGTACTGTGCACTGTATATATATATACAGGAGAAGTAGTACTGTGCACTGTATATATATATACAGGAGAAGTAGTACTGTGCACTGCCCATCTATACAGGAGAAGGAAGTGGTCAGCGTGTGGGTGTGGTCCTGTTTGAAGCTCAGGTGCTCTGTGTTTGTGAGATCCAGCAGAACCCAGACCAGCCAGGGCCTGTATTTTCTCCCCAGGGAGAGTGCAGGTCCTGGGAATGAATAGTGGACGCCAGTCCAAGGCCTCCAGTTCCCGGACTAGGCCGGCGGGAGCTGGAGAGACGCAGCAACCGGCCAAGCCAGTGGTGCGGAGATCGGAGCGGAGTCACAGCAGTGCAGCTCCACGCGGGTCGCAGCCAGAGAGCAGAGGATGCTGAAAGGCCCCAGGTGGATGTGAGGTGGAAACATCCTGCAGCGCTCCTTCTGGAGCAGCCTCACAGCTAAGTACTCACGGGGGTGACCAGGATTGGTGGGTGCGCAAGGCCCGGGAGCCTGATGTCAGCTACAGCACCCGCATTGTCGAGAACCTCCGTGAGTATGAGGAAGCCAGTAAGACCTTGTGGCGGCTCCGGGAGGAGCTGCGAGAGACCCGGGCCAAGATGGCGACCGCGACCAGGACCAGCAAGGTGGAGCTTGCAGAGATTGTAAAGCGGCTAAGAAATAACATCAACTCTCTGGAGGGAAGGAAGACCATCATCCTGCAGCACAGCGGCCCCTTCAGAGAGAAGCTAGAGAATGATGACCGGTTCCGGGCCATGGAGGAGGAGAAAACCCGGAGACTGAGGGGCCTCCAGTCGCAGATGGATGAGGAGGTGGTGGAAGAGACTGCACCAGAGCATCAGCAGTGTCCATCTGATAGTCTGCAGCAACATCAGCAGACTCCGTACAGCGGGCCCTCTGCAGAGCAGATGGCTCTGCCATCAGACTCCAGCTCTGCTGGTGAGGGGGAAGATGACACCAGCGGCCAGGGTGGGAGGCTGATGGCGCAGATTCGCCTCCTCGAGTCTCCGGTCCATATGGAGAACTTGGCGTTTGGTGATGATCTGGGACCGGAGATGAAAATAAATACCAAGGCTAAGAAGATCTCGGCCAGAGAGGAGGTGAGACTTGTATATGTACCCCACCCTGTGCAGCCCCCGCCAGCGGCAGGGAAAGCCCGTTGTGTGAGTCCCACTTCCCGCCCCAGCTCGAGTTCTGTTGTGGACCCTGAGCAAGGGAGTGGGAAGATAAAACCTGTGGCATCGCTAATGGCAACGGACGTCATCTCTGCTTGTGGTAGCAAAGGTGGCGTGGGGCAGACATCGGCAATGAGGCCGAACAGTGAGGGCGGCCCGGCGGCGGGCACGGCATGTTCTGGTTCTGGTGTTCAGGTCCGTCCCTCAGTGAGAGGGGGGGGCGGCCTGGCACTAGAGCCCGCTGTGAGTGCTCCGGCTGCCCTGGAACCTGTGGCAGCTGCTAAGCGGTTGCCGCTGTGTGAAGGGGCAGTTGGGGCAAAGGGACCCGATCCTCCTGGAGGAAAAAAAAAGGACGCTGGACTGGATGGGACTGTCTCAAGCCAGGGGTCGGCCGCCTGTCCTGGGGAGATGGTCCTATCCCCTGCGGCAAAGACTGCAGCTGGTCCAGCCACTGTGTGTGTGGAAGCTAGTGTACCATCTTGTAGTGTGAATAGTGGTGTGAATGGTGGTGGTAATGTTGTTGTAGGTGGTGGGTCTGTAGGGTCAGTGGGGGCTGGTCCATCTGCCCCCCCCGGTGGCGGCATCTCAGGCGCGCAGTTATGCGAGTGTCGCTGCTGGGGCTGCTGGTGTATCCTCCCCATCACCAGACTTTGGGGACGGCATGTTGCAACGGCGCCTCCTGGAGGCCCTCAGAAGGGGAGAGAGAACGATGAATGTAGAGGGGCAGGAGGTTGATTTATCCTTCTGAATAGACAGGTTTGGCCTGTCAGCCTTCCGAGAGGAAAGAGGGGGAGACACTGTGTGGTCTCTCCCGACAGCCGGGCCAGTGGGGACTTGTAGGAATGTGGTCCGTCTTCGCTGGAGGGGCAGTGATGCGTGCCCTCCAAGGGCAAAAGTAGTAGAGCTCCTTCTGAGG
Organism: Engystomops pustulosus; assembly: GCF_040894005.1. NCBI lineage: Eukaryota > Metazoa > Chordata > Amphibia > Anura > Leptodactylidae > Engystomops > Engystomops pustulosus. The sequence goes on along the minus strand of NC_092413.1, from coordinate 237,477,450 downwards.
ATGAACTTCAAGGCAGTTGACATCTTTGCCTTGATACATCCCTATGGCACCCCCATTTTTGACATCAGCTTTGTTCGGCCGGAGGGCCTTGAGCTCTTTTGGTCGAATTATTAGCTGAAGCGCAATGAGCCCGGCTGGCGGGATTTCGCTGTGCAAGCGGTGTCCCGTCAAAATGAGGTCAAGAGAGTGACCGTTTTAACATGTAATGAGTCACTTTCATGCATGGATATTATGACCTGGTTGAACAGGTATGGCGAAGTGGTGGCAGTTCCTAAAAAGTACTTGGATGAGTTTGGCATCTGGTCAGGAGCCTGGACCTTCATGGTTAAGTTGAGGCGTTCAGGAGGCACGGTCACCCACATTCCCTCCTCAGCTTTCTTGGGGAGGGACAGAATCCTGATCTTTTACCAGGGGCAGCCAAAGGTCTGCCACAGATGCGGTGATCCCACGCACTTTAGCGCCAACTGCCATGTGCAGAAGTGCGCATTGTGCGGTGGGGTTGGTCATCTTGCCGCAAACTGTGAGCAGATCAGGTGTCATCTGTGTGGTGAGCTTGGTCACCCGTTCAGTCGCTGCCCTCGCTCCTTTGCCAATATAGTCGGAGCCCCAGTGGGAGAGAGCCGAGGTGTTGCTCCTGCTGTGGAGGGTTCTGCTAGGGCTGAAGGGGCAGAGGGGCCAAGGAAGAAAGGCAAAACCATGCCGCCTTCTAAGTTGAGGCGACTTGAAGGCCGTCGAAGGAGCAGAGAGCTTGGGGAGCCCCAGGCTGCTGGGGTGAGCCATAGCCCTGTTCCTGAGACAAGTGCGGCCGCAGCTGAGGCCCTGGGGGAACAGGACTTGGATGAAGAGGTCAGGAGGCTGGAGAAAGAGGAAGAGGCCATCACCACTGGTTCCTCTCTTTATGAGAGTATGGATGAGGACAATAGGAGGTGGCTAAATGAAAAACGTAAGAAGGGTGCCAAAAAGAAAAAACGCAAAACTGGAAAAGCTGCAGCCGCTTCAAAGGAAGGCCAAACCACCTCCCCTTTGATTGTTCTCTCAAACCGTTTCCAAGCCCTCAAGGATATCTCCTCTTCGGAAGAGGAGGTAGGGGGGAAGGATCTGGAGTCAGTGGCGGTAGGTCCTGTGGGGGGCACCGAGTCTCCCTCCTCGGAGGATGAAAGGTCCTCGAGGGGGGAAACTGGCCCAGAGTCTGCTGATGGGGACGATGAGTCTGACGGTGGGGTGACCAAGGGGGCAATGGATATGTCTGTCTCCCTAAAGCGTAGAGGTTGCTCCTCGTCAGACGGTGGTAAGGAGGGGGGTGGGAAAAAGAAAGCCGTCTATCTCAATCACTCTTGATGGCGGCACCCACTCCGTTGATGCTGGCGTCCATTAATGTCGCCAGCATTAAGTCTGATGCGGCTAGATTTGCCTTCTTTGATTTTCTCGGCCACGTTGAAGCCGACATTTTATTTTTGCAGGAGACCAGGCTGCCAGATTTGGCGGCCGTGTATAAAGCTAAGAGGGAATGGAGACATGGCCTTCCTATTGGTCTCTTGCGGCCGAGCCGTATAGCGGAGTGGCGGTACTTTTTACCGCACCGGTAGAATGCCGACGGGTTATTGAGTTAGAAATGGGGAGGTGCCTGATCCTGGATGTCCTCATGAAGAGACAAGAACTTCGTCTTATTAATATCTATGGTCCCCAGTCTTGCTGGAGTAGAAAGTGTCTCTTTATGAGGATCAAGCCCTACCTTTTTACAAGTCGGCAGGTGGTCTTTGGAAGAGACTTTAATGCTGTTACAAGGCTTCAAGATAGGGGAGGTTCCATAGACACGCTGACTTATGATAGCGTAGCACTTAATAGCATAGCTAGTGAGGCTCGCCTGGTGGATGTCCACATCCGGCACACCCCAGGCCACTCGGGGTTCACCTATTATAGGGGTAGCTGCAGGTCTAGAATAGACAGGTTTTATTTAAAGGAGGAAGCCATCTCTTCAGCAGTGTCCGTTGTTGAGGTGGAGTTCTCCGACCACTGTCTAATTTTATTTTCTCTGAATGTTACAGAGACCCCCCGGATGGGAAGAGGCTACTGGAAGCTCAATTCGTCTCTCCTGGAAGAAGCAGAGATAAGACAATCCTTTGAGGACTTTCTTCAGAGCCAGGTACCATTGCTGGGCCTTTGTAGCAGTAAGTCAGAGTGGTGGGAGATGCTCAAGAAAAGGGTGGCGAGATTCTTCCGCCAGCTCTCGAGCCTCAGGAGCCTGGACAGGTACCGCCTGTATCAGGGCCTGAGGAGGAAACTCGAGCATCTCGTCTCGACTGGAGGTAGTCGTGAGGACATCTCCAGAGTGAAATCCTTGCTGAAGAGGTGTCAGTACGATAGACACGCATCTTTGGTTTTTGAGAGGGATTACGGGAAATACCGCTCGCCCGACCCTTACAGAAACTGCAAGATGTCAGTGAATGGTAAAGTTGTCACAGGACTGGTTGACAGTACGGGATCCCTGAAAAGGTCCAGATCAGGGATCCTGGAGGTCGTCAGATCCTTCTACTCACACCTCTTGGGCAGGAAGGATCTAGATCGGCATGTGATGTCGGCTTTCCTGGCAGAAACTGTCCCTGAGCCAGGAGTAGACCCCTTCTTGATGTTTTGACCGAAGTGATCAGGGAAGAGGAAGTCAGCCTGGCGATTGAAGGGCTCGCCCTCAAGAAATCGCCAGGCCCGGATGGCTCAACATCTGAGTTCTATAAGACCTTTAAGGACGCCTTGGTTCCCCTCTTGACTGAGGTATTCAATGAGTGTCTTTCCTCGGGCGCTCTGCCGAAGTCAATGAGGAGGTCTGCCCTGATCATCCTGTCAAAGGGTAAGGACCGATCTCGTATTGAGAACTGGCGGCCCATAGCACTTCTCAATACGGACAGAAAGGTTTTGGCAAAGGTGCTGTTTAATCGGCTGGTGCAGTTTGCGCCCCGGCTCCTTTCGGGGACCCAGCACTGCTCTGTTCCAGGCCGCAGTACATTTAGTGCTGTGCTCTGTGTTCGGGAGGCAGTGGAGCAGGGCCGGGCTGGTAACTGGAAGGGGTACTTGCTGTCCTTGGACCAGGCAAAAGCATTTGATCGGGTTGACCACGAGTACCTCTGGTCTGTCCTTCTGAGGTATGGCCTGCCGGGGGAGTTTGTCAATTGGCTAAAGGTTTTGTATGCAGGGGCAGAGAGTTTCCCGCTTGTGAACGGTTGGATTGGCCGCTCTTTTGAGGTCGGGTCTGGTGTTCGCCAGGGTTGTCCTCTGAGCCCACTTCTATACGTGTTCGCGATTGACCCATTCCTTAGGAGGGTTGATCGTGGCCCGTTGGTGGGAGTCGGGATGGACCAGGCGGCACCGGAAGCCACTCTAAGGGTGGTAGCGTATGCCGATGATGTCACTATTTTTGTGTCCTCGCGAGGGGAGGCGCAATGGGTGATGTCGGAGGTTGACCGCTACTCGGAGGCTTCTGGGTCCAAGATCAACCGGGAGAAGTGTGAGAGTCTCTGGCTGGGAGAGGGAGGTCCAGGCTTTAATCTCCCGGACACTCTTCCAGGGCCCCAGGACTCTGCCAAAGTTCTCGGCATCGAATTTGGCCAGGGGGATTACCCCATGCAAAACTGGGATGGCAGGCTTAAGATCGCCACTCAGAAGGTTAACCAGTGGAAGGGTTGGTCTTTGACCCTCAGAGAAAGGGTTCACCTGATCAAAACCTACCTGCTCCCGTTACTGATTTATCTGGGCAGTGTATGTGTCTTGCCACAGCCTCTCTGGGCTCGGGTCTACAGTCTGTTCTTCCAGCTGTTATGGGGGAATAGGCTGAACCTAGTCAGGAGGGAGGTTACTTACCGCACGAGGAGACAAGGAGGGTTGTGTATGGTCAACCCTGTGGTGTTCCTAGTGAATACCTTTCTTAAGATCAATGTAGCAAACCTCTGGAAAGAGAGGGCTCCTCCGTGGGTATACTCCTGCAGGGGATGGTTTCGGCCTTTCTTCCAGGAATGGGAGACAGGAGGGCGAGTGAAGGATCTTCGTACACCTCGTGGGCATCTTCCGGCTTAAGCTACCCCGGTTCTGAAGGTGATTCGCCGGTGGGGTCTGGGAATGTGGGAGATCAGGACCATGTCGAGGAAACTCCTTGACAAGAGGGTTCTGTTGACCCATTTCCCCTGGCCCTCAGGGATTGCCCAAGTCGGGATCTTGGGGTGGGTTTGAGACTTTTGAATTCCATCAGGATCCCCTTGAAGTTTTGGGACTTGACTTGGCGCTGCTTCCATGGTAAGCTGTGTGTGAGGGACAATTTGAAGAACAGGAGCTCTGAGGAAAGGGGTTGTCCCCGTTCGGAGTGCGGTGGTCTGCTGGAGAGCATGGACCACTTCCTGCTTCATTGTCCTTTTAACACAGAGGTGTACAACCGGGTGGGCGCTTCCGTCCATTGGCCCGGGTTGGCCGGTCTCTCCTATGCGGAGTGGGCCTATGGAGCATTCAGAGGCCTGGGTGGCCGGGACCGATGCACTTTATTTCTAGTTAGTCTAGTGGTCAGGTACCACACGTGGAATGCACGGTGCTTAGTATCAGCTCAGAATAAAATCCTCCCGGTGGATGAGGTGGTTAGGAACATTCTGGGTGACCTGGTGAAGGTGCGCTCTCTGGAGTATGAGAGGCTGGGCACGGGGAGGGCCTCTCTCCTTAGTGTCCCTTAGTCTGTCCTCTCCCCTTCTGGTGAAGGTGCGCTCTCTGGAGTATGAGAGGCTGGGCACGGGGAGGACCTCTCTCCTTAGTGTCCCTTAGTCTGTCCTCTCCCTCCTGGTGAAGGTGCGCTCTCTGGAGTATGAGAGGCTGGGCACGGGGAGGACCTCTCTCCTTTAGTGTCCCTTAGTCTGTCATCTCCGCTCCTGGTGTTGGGCTGATGCTGACACTGTAGATTTTTGTTTTGTTTTGAGGATCCGATAGATGTGGGGCTTGCAGGCGCCAAACTTGGGCTTTGTGGGAATAATGATAATTTGTGTAGTTTTTGAATTGTTGTGTTTTATATTATTAATATATTTTTTTGTGATAGTTATGTGATAGTAGGGGGGTCTTAGGTGGGGAGGGGGGGGTCCGAGTATGTGGGACACTATGGACAATGGACACTGGGACTTGGGGTGTGGAGGGGGGGGGGTGCTAATGGGGAGAAGAAAAGGGGAAAAAAAATTCAAAAAATTCAAAAAAATTCAAAAAATTCAAAAAGAAAAAAAAATTACAAAAATTCAAAAAAAAAAATTTGCAAAAAAAAAAAAAATGTTGTCGTCATTTTTGTTTTTCGTTATGTTTATTGTATATATTATATTGCTTATTACTGGTTTATTTGTGTTGCATTTTCCTGGCAGTGGACCGGCAGGGTCAGCTTTTAGTTTCTGTTATGATCCCGGTGAGGGCCGTTTTCTGTTCTTATTATGTGTATTGTGTCAGTGTGAGGCGCGAGGTGCGAGGTGCGAGGTGTGAGGTGTGAGGTGCGAGGTGTGAGGCGCGAGGTGCGAGGCGCGAGGTGCGAGGTGTGAGGCGCGAGGTGCGAGGCGTGAGGTGTCGGCTGGACCAGCGATTGTTTCTGTTGACTTTGATGATTTATGTTTAAGTTTTATACTTTCATATAAAATAAAAGAGTTACAGGAGAAGAAGAGGCCATCACCACTGGTTCTTCTCTTTATGGGAGTACGGATGAGGACAATAGGAGGCGGCTAAATGAAAAATATAAGAAGGGTGCCAAAAAGAAAAAACGCAAAACTGGAAAAGCTGCAGCCGCTTCAAAGGAAGGCCAAACCACCTCCCCTTTGATTGTTCTCTCAAACCCTTTCCAAGCCCTCAAGGATATCTCCTCTTCGGAAGAGGAGGTAGGGGGTAAAGATACGGAGTCAGCGGTGGCAGGTCCTGTGGGGGGCGTCGAGTCTCCCTCCTCGGAGGATGAAAGGTCCTCGAGGGGGGAAACTGGCCCAGAGTCTGCTGATGGGGACGATGAGTCTGAAGGTGGGGTGCCCAAGGGGGCAATGGATATGTCTGTCTCCCTAAAGCGTAGAGGTTGCTCCTCGTCAGACGGTGGTAAGGAGGGGGGTGGGAAAAAGAAAGCCGTCTAACGCAATCACTCTTGATGGCGGCACCCACTCCGTTGACGCTGGCGTCCATTAATGTCGCCAGCATTAAGTCTGTTGCGGCTAGATTTGCGGCCTTTGATTTTCTCGGCTGCGTTGAAGCCGACTTTTTATTTTTGCGGGAGACCAGGCTGCCAGATTTGGCGGCCGTGTATAAAGCTAAGAGGGAATGGAGACACGGGCCTTCCTATTGGTCTCTTGCGGCCGAGCCGTATAGCGGAGTGGCGGTACTTTTTACCGCACCGGTAGAATGCCGACAAGTAATTGAGTTAGAAATGGGGAGGTGCCTGATCCTGGATGTCCTCGTGAAGGACAAGAACTTCGCCTAATTAACATCTATGGTCCCCAGTCTTGCTGGAATAGAAAGTGTCTCTTTATGAGGATCAAGCCCAACCTTTTTACAAGTCGGCAGGTGGTCTTTGGAGGAGACTTTAATGCTGTCACAAGGTCCCAGGATAGGGGAGGTTCCATAGACACGCTGACTTATGATAGCGTCGCTCTTAATAGCATAGCTAGTGAGGCTCGCCTGGTGGATGTCCACATCCGGCACACCCCAGGCCACTCGGGGTTCACCTATTATAGGGGTAGCTGCAGGTCTAGAATAGACAGGTTTTATTTAAAGGAGGAAGCCATTTCTTCAGCAGTGTCCGTTGTTGAGGTGGAGTTCTCCGATCACTGTCTAATTTTGTTTTCTCTGAATGTTACAGAGACCCCCCGGATGGGAAGAGGCTACTGGAAGCTCAATTCGTCTCTCCTGGAGGAAGCAGAGATAAGACAATCCTTTGAGGACTTTCTTCAGAGCCAGGTACCATTGCTGGGCCTTTGTAGCAGTAAGTCAGAGTGGTGGGAGATGCTCATGAAAAGGGTGGCGAGATTCTTCCGCCAGCTCTCGAGCCTCAGGAGCCTGGACAGGTACCGCCTGTATCAGGGCCTGAGGAGGAAACTCGAGCATCTCGTCTCGACTGGAGGTAGTCGTGAGGACATCTCCAGAGTGAAATCCTTGCTGAAGAGGTGTCAGTACGATAGACAGCATCTTTGGTTTTTGAGAGGGATTACGGGAAATACCGCTCGCCCGACCCTTACAGAAACTGCAAGATGTCAGTGAATGGTAAAGTTGTCACAGGACTGGTTGACTGTACGGGATTCCTGAAAAGGTCCAGATCAGGGATTCTGGAGGTCGTCAGATCCTTCTACTCGCACCTCTTGTGCAGGAAGGATCTAGATCGGGATGTGATGTCGGCTTTCCTGGCTGAAACTGTCCCTGAGCCAGGAGTAGACCCCTCTCTTGATGTTTTGACAGAGATGATCAGCGTAAAATCCTCCCAGTGGATGAGGTGGTTAGGAACATTCTGGGTGACCTGGGGAAGGTGCGCTCTCTGGAGTATGAGAGGCTGGGCACGGGGAGGGCCTCTTTCCTTAGTGTCCCTTAGTCTGTCCTCTCCCCTCCTGGTGAAGGTGCGCTCTCTGGAGTATGAGAGGCTGGGCACGGGGAGGGCCTCTGTCCTTAGTGTCCCTTAGTCTGTCCTCTCCCCTCCTGGTGAAGGTGTGCTCTCTGGAGTATGAGAGGCTGGGCACGGGGAGGACCTCTCTCCTTAGTGCCCCTCAGTCTGTCCTCTCCCCCCTGGTGAAGGTGCGCTCTCTGGAGTATGAGAGGCTGGGCACGGGGAGGACCTCTCTCCTTAGTGTCCCTTAGTCTGTCCTCTCCCCTCCTGGTGAAGGTGCGCTCTCTGGAGTATGAGAGGCTGGGCACGGGGAGGGCCTCTTTCCTTAGTGTCCCTTAGTCTGTCCTCTCTCCTCCTGGTGAAGGTGCGCTCTCTGGAGTATGAGAGGCTGGGCACGGGGAGGGCCTCTCTCCTTAGTGTCCCTTAGTCTGTCCTCTCCCCTCCTGGTGAAGGTGCGCTCTCTGGAGTATGAGGGGCTGGGCACATGGAGGGCCTCTCTCCTTAGTGTCCCTTAGTCTGTCCTCTCCCTCCTGGTGAAGGTGCGCTCTCTGGAGTATGAGAGGCTGGGCACGGGGAGGACCTCTCTCCTTAGTGTCCCTTAGTCTGTCCTCTCCTCCTGGTGAAGGTGCGCTCTCTGGAGTATGAGAGGCTGGGCACGGGGAGGACCTCTCTCCTTAGTGTCCCTTAGTCTGTCCTCTCCCTCCTGGTGAAGGTGCGCTCTCTGGAGTATGAGAGGCTGGGCACGGGGAGGACCTCTCTCCTTTAGTGTCCCTTAGTCTGTCCTCTCCTCCTGGTGAAGGTGCGCTCTCTGGAGTATGAGAGGCCGGGCACGGGGAGGGCCTCTCTCCTTAGTGTCCCTTAGTCTGTCCTCTCCTGGTGAAGGTGCGCTCTCTGGAGTATGAGAGGCTGGGCACGGGGAGGACCTCTCTCCTTAGTGTCCCTTAGTCTGTCTTCTCCCCCCTGGTGAAGGTGCGCTCTCTGGAGTATGAGAGGCTGGGCACAGGGAGGGCCTCTCTCCTTTGGAGGGGGTTCTCCTTTAGTGTCCCTTAGTCTGTCATCTCCTCTCCTGGTGTTGGGCTGATGCTGCACTGTAGATTTTTGTTCTGTTTTGAGGATCCGGTAGATGTGGGGCTTGGAGGCGCCGAACTTGGGCTTTGTGGGAATAATGATAATTTGTGTAGTTATTGTGTTAATATTGTTATTATTATTATTAATATTATATTGTTTATGTGATAGTTATGTGATAGCAGGGGGGGGTGTTAGGTGGGTTGGGGGGTGAGTATGTGGGTCATTATGGACTATGGACATTGAGCACTGAGACTTGGGACTTTTTAGGTGTCGGCTAGACCAGAGATTATTTCTGTTGTTTGTGGTGATTTATGTTACGTTTTCTACTTTTCTATAAAATATTAGAGTTACAGGAGAAGGAAGTGGTCAGCCTGTAGATGTGGTTCTGATGTGTTAATCGGTTCAAGCCCCTGCAACAGTTTTCTCTCTGACTTTGCAGTACAAACTGCTTGCACATGTATTTATAAAGTGTCGGCACACATTTGTGTTGCAGTTGCACTATACCCAACGCCAGGGGCATAACTAGGAGAAGCAGGGCCCCATAGCTGACTTATGAATGGGGCCCCCATCCCGCTCAAAAATTTACATATTATACTCAAATACATACACATTCATGTACCTATATATATATATATATATATATATATATATATATATACAGTCATGTATACACACATTTATACATTCTTAAACACACACACATATAGAGCATGTATACATCACATATACACACATACAGATGTACAGCATATATACACACCATACACCATATATACATCACAGATACACACACATATAGCATATAGCACATATATGTTATAAGCATATTATACTGTACAATGTGCATTATAATATGTATATGCAACACCCCTGCCGAAGCAAAGAGTTAATAGGTGTTGCAAACTTATCCCTTACCATGTCAGGAGCTGTCTGGTGAGACTGATCACCTCACTAGGAGGTCTTTAGCATGGGAAACTTGGTAAATGCAGCTGTAAGTCTCTGTCTGGGAGGCTAGGAGTTTCAATAATGACAGGTTACAGAAGCCCATCACACCTGCAGTGCACATCTGCCTTTCTGCTTTCTCTAAGAATTTGCATTAGAATATAATTGTATGTTATAACTTACCTTGCACAATGACATAATCCTCTGTGTAGTCCCAGAGGTTGGGCTTTCATTTGGATGCATTTAAAAAAAAAATGTGACTTGCCTGTGCTTCAAACTCCTCAGATCTCAGCCCCCGCCTTTGTGCACCTGTATAGCTCCTGCCTCCCCACTAATGTCAGCTCACCAGGCTGTGAAGGAGCAGGAGAAAGGAGTCTTACAGGAGCAGGTGGGGGCTGAGAGCTGAGCAGGCTGCAGCACAGACAAGTCACATATTGGGGCAGACTTATAGAGCTGTCTGAAAGTCTGAATATTTCTAGTTGCCCATGGCAACCAATCGCAGCTCCGCTTTCATTTTACCAGTGCTCATGAATATTTTAAAGGGGAGCTGTGATTTGTTGCCATGGGCAACTAGAAATATTCTGACTTTTAGACAGCTTGATAAATCTGCCCCATTGTTTTTTGAAATAGATCCAAACCAAAGTCCAACCCCTGGGACTTCACAGAGGATTCTGCCAGGATGCAAGGTAAATTATAACACACAATTATATTGTAATTCAAATGCTTAGAGAAAGCAGAAAGGCTTATGGTGAGACCGCGACTTCTCCCTCTGGATGAGGAATCGGAGTTTCTTGAGGCCTTCAAGACGGTAATGGTTGTGGCAGCATAACTGATCCATCCTGAATACCTACCTCAGGTCAGTGAAGGAACAAGGTTCCCTACCCAACGGGTAGCCCACATCAGTGCCCAGTCCATGGTGACCGTGACAGTGGGTCCCATTGCCATCCACGAGCCAAGTATGCACCAACCGGACCATGGTCCGGTCACCTCCCCAACAGCCAGTATTGCCGGATCCCAGGGGTCCTCCATGGCTGAGGAAGTGCCGGCAGACGATCCACCCCCAGGTTCTCTGGTGAGAGGTTCCCGACTACTTGCCCCTTCTGAGTCCGGAGATGTCCCAGCTCCTGGCGAGCTGGAAGCTGCCGATCTTTATTTTCATGGAATCCCTCCACGGCCACAACTATTGAGGATTCCCTGGCTGATGCTTTTACCAATGCGGAGGCCAGCGGTCCTTCTCCGGAGAATGTGGATGTGCCTGCAGTTCCAGTTTCCACCACCGGGTGTCCCTAGCCGCTTGCTGTGCTTACCCCCAGCGGATGCAGTTTCACAGAGGGATCCTGCTGCTTCTACCCAAGTGGAATGACCTCCTTAAGGGTCGCAACCCTTAAACCAGGTACTCTGGTTACGTTGTAAATATGACAATGCAATTTATTTTCTCCCAGTTGGTCTAAGACCATAATCCCTTATTGTCTTGCCCAGTCTTTGCCTGGGAGGCTAGGAGTTAAATGCAGTATCCAATTATATGCTTTGTTATTGCTGTAGGAAAGGAGGAAGCTGGTTGGACAAGGGAGGAAATAAAGCCCCTTGTGGTGGGAAAGTTGCAGGTCTTTGACCAGGAGGTCTTTCTCAAGTGGAAGGTTCCAGGGGTCAGTTTGTCAAGGAAGAGAGGCCTGACACCTTGTCCAGTCAGGAGACTTGATGCAGAACAGTGGTCCACATCAGGTTTCATCGCTACCAGCCCAGCGTGAAGCTATTTACCAACCTGCAGGGACCAGAACTTTACCAGCTACCTCCATCCAATAAAGAACTGTAAGGTATATGCAACATCCCCCACCGGGGCCTAGCCTTTTCTTGGGGCCTGGAGTCAGCCGGGGCCCGCAGTACCTGAGTGGCTGGCGGTTGCGGCCTAGGCACGCTAGTGTCACGGTGCTTGGTATGGGGACCGGAGGGCTGTCCTACAGCCTGGCAGCTCTCCAGCAGGGTGGTGTTGGCAAGAAATGATGAGGGAGAGGCTGCTATAGCGGTTCTCCCTGGGGCAACCCTTTGGGGTCTAGAGTATGAGTCTCTGTGTGGTGGACAGGGTGCCTGTGATGGTGACAGCCGTAGTAGCAGGGACCAGACAGAGGCAAACGTTGAACAAAAACAACTTACAGTTCTTTATTGGAACCGACAGGAACAGTAGCAACATGCCTTAACAGGATGGTGGAGTGCTGGAGATGTAGTTGGAGGGAGCCACAGGATGTAGATCATCAGCCTGGATGCAAAGGGCAGGCTGGGAGGTAGCTGTGTCCTGGAAGGATGCTTCAGCTTTATCCTGGATTGCTTCAGATATCACCCTTGAAGGTAGGATGATACCCCTTTCCTCACTCACTAACTCACTATTAGCTCTACTCTTCAGGCAGGGAGCTGGCTCACCTGCTCTTGGTCTGGTGTGCTGTCTGCACAGACTCCTCTGAGTCTCTAATCTGAGAGAGTGAACTCTCTCCTCACACTGCACTCTCTTCTGAGAGAGAACTGACTTCTAGAAGTTTCCTGAACAGGGGTCTTGTTACTCCCACTTGTCAGGTGGTGGCTACTCCTCCAATTACATCTCAGCTCACAGTAACACATGTGATTGGCTGACACATATGACATCACACAAAACACTTAACTCCTGCCTTACCAGGCAGGTTCTACCACTGCAGTGTTCCCCTGTGTTATCTAGGGACTATGTAGTGACATGTTGTGGGGCCGATCAGACCCTACACAGGCTGCAAGCTACATAGTGGGACGTATTCGCAAACACAGCTCTGCCTTGCATCGGCGAGGGTGTTGCATATACTTCAACAATGTGCCTCTGAGTGATCCCTGGATGTGGCTGTACACCACCACGGGCACCCCATCCTTCATCCCCAGGGATCCCTATCTGTACACTGGGGTTGCCCCAGGGAGAAACCAACTCTGTCAGCCTCTCCCTCCTTTTTCTTGCACTCGCCACCTGCAGGAGAGCTGCCAGACTGTGGAAGAGGCCTCTGCTCCTGATACCAAGCCCCCTGATCATCGCCGTGCACGAGGATGCATTGATCAGCCTCTCCGGTATTCAGGACCCCGACTTCCTCCAGCCACAGGAGAGGGTCAGGCCCTTGGGGGACTAATAAAGCATCTGCACAAGTTTTCTGTCTGACTTTGCACTGAAAAGAACCTGCAACCTGCTCCAAGGATATCTGCAGTATAAAGAGTTTGCAAGGGACATTGTCCTGGGGGGCCATTACACAAACATAACAGGACCTAAGATGACATCACGCTGGTCACATGACATGAAGTGCCCAATGATGGGACAGAACTCTCTCTCAATGTTCTACCATGAGACCTGTTAATCAAGCAGTCGGGGCAATTAAAATGTACTGTGCAGGACTCGCGTAGTGTGATTGGACGCCCATCAGGAGAGTTTCATACCAGGTTATAAACTCTTTTTCTTACCTTGCAGCCCTGGGAAGGAAGCATTCAGGGATAAAGGAAATGCTCTCATAGGTTTTAATGAAGTATTTATTTTAGGTGGGCTCGTTTCCATGACAGGTTCTCTGTAAAAGGGCATTTGTGAAAATGATAAAATCTCTACTGTCCCTGCATCTTCAGTCTCCCCCTCTCTGTAATACAGCACAGTCACATGCCTCACCTGGCCAATCACAGCCATTCACAGGCGATCACAACTAATCACAGCCATTCACAGGCGATCACAGCCAATCACAGCCGATCACAGCCAATCACAGCCAATCACAGCCAATCACAGCCAATCACAGCCACGCCGTGTTTTCCCGAGTCCTGGTTGACCAGTGGTAATTAGTGTGATTTTTGTGTGTGATCACCTCATTTAAATTATGTTTAAAGGAAACCTACCACTTGAAGTGGCAGGTTAATAATAATAATCTTTATTTATATAGCGCCATCAAATTCCGTAGCGCTTTACAAATCATAAGATGGAAATACCGAGCACCAGGTCAGGGTGAGCTCAGGGCGTGGTCAGGGTGAGGTCAGGGTGAGCTGGTGCCGGAGCTTATTTTTGTTAGTGTTTTAAACCGCGGTATCGTGGTTTAAAACACTTTTTAAACTTTATAGCCGGTGCAGGGAGGTACGCGCTCGGCGCTTACCATGCGCACGACCGTGCGCGCGGCTACATAGGAAGTGAAGAAGAGCCGCGCGCATGGTAAGCGTCGAGCGCGTACCTCCCTGCGCCGGCTATAAAGTTTAAAAAGTGTTTTAAACCACGATACCGCGGTTTAAAACACTAACAAAAATAAGCTCCGGCACCAGCTCACCCTGACCTCACCCTTATCTCACCCTGAGCTCACCCTGATCTGGTGCTCGGTATTTCCATCTGAAACCTGCCACTTCAAGTGGTAGGTTTCCTTTAACAAATTTTCGAGTTTTTAACCTTGATGATATTTTTTGTATTTTTTGTGCTTACTCCGTGCACCTTGGAGCTTGTCAGTTTTTTCTGTCATGTTGTGAGATGGTTTCTACTCTCCACAGACCCTACAGCCGATTCCTTTGTGCAGATGATCTGATAAGGTTGTGGTGCCTCTTATTCTCATCTCCTCTGCTCCTCTCTGCAGTACAGACGGTCCCCTACTTAAGAACAGCCGACTTACGACGACCCCTAATTACAAATGGCCATCTGGATGTTGCTGGTACTGGTCTTATATCCCGTCCACCTGTCAGACTGGTGACGTCCCATGATTTATTATCAGAAAACATGAATGAGAAGCTGAAAAAGACGACGTGAAGAAGACGGATGGAGACCACCAGAGAGGACATGAGACCCAAACAGAAGACGATCAAGAACATGGATCACATGTACCATCATCAACTATAATATCCCCCCAGTCACTTACCAGCATCCTCATAAGGACCTTTTTTGATAATAGGATTACGAGATGAGTAGCCCACATAGCTCAGGAGCAGGAGGAGAAGACACGTGGTCACTGGGGCCATGTCTGCTGGAGATGTGAAGGATCTGGCTCCGGTGCTGGTGTTATACGGATGATGGAGGAGGAGGAGCAGGATGTCCTCATAATATTCATATCGTACAAGGTGAATCTGGCAACTGAGATGTTTATTATAATAATAAGAACAAACATACAGATCCGGGAAATCTCTACCGTAGTGATGTTCTCAGACAGTGGTGAGATGTGGATTATTAAAGATGAATCCAGTACAGGGGTGATCTGGGATATAGTTATACACCCCCCATTCATACTCTTCTACTTATTACACCTACAGATTAGGGCCGCATCTGCCACGAGGGGGGATGAAGTTTCCACCTCAGGCGGCAGATGACTGGGCCCTGGAGGTGGCGGCAGATTGCCTGAAGTACAGACATGCTAAAAGCTGGCAAGTCCATACTATTAGAAAAATCTATTGCATTGGAAACTTTAAGGCACCGATGCAAATGATGTACAGAGCGGCGCAGCAATGACAGGTCAGTATGTGTCGCTTTGTATAACACAGGCCGGCGTGATGACATCATCACACTCCACCTGTGTAGGCTGAAGACGCTGCCGTTGGAAGAGCCAGCAGTAGAGAAGATGACAGCGACGAGGGAAACCAGAGGTGAGTATTCATGTTTTTTTAAGTGGGTGCGGGGTCATACACTGATAGAATATGGAGGGCTGTATACTGATAAAATTCCTAGGGGGTCATATACTAATTAAATATGGGGGCTGAATACATATAATTACTATGGGGTTATTACATATCAATGTTATGGGGGGCTGCGTATATATATGAAGACTATGGGGAGTTGTATAATAATACTCATATCATTAAACCAAGGGGGTGGTATAATAAATCTATTAGGTGGCTTAAGAGGATGTATATACTTAAACCTAAGCATAAATGGCTGTATATAGGGTACTGTAAATACATTTATTTTGCATTTTATTATTACTAATGTGAAAGGCCAAAACACATGTGTGGGACATTATCAATGTGACATTGCACTGTAAGTGGCTGTGGTATTTTTAGGGGCGCAGTGTGGAGATGCTGCAAGAAGCTGAAAATATTTGGCAGGAAATTCACCAGTGACAAGTCATGACTGGGAGAAGAAGCAATGAGGTTCTCTTCCTGAAGGAGCTATTTGTCACCTGCCAGGTACTAGATTTACGGACATAGGCTCCTCATCTATCTATCCCTACTCTGTCCCTCCGTGCGCAAACTTAGGATAGTAAAGACAAATATCCTTTAAATTCGGCCAAGGAAGAGAAGGGATTGGATTAGGAAGGGATTTAGACCCTAATCTAGACCCTTCTTGAAGCTCTCTGCTGTCCCTGCTGTGCTCTGCTCCTGAGCTCTCTGCTGTCCCTGCTGTGACCAGCGCCTGAGCTCTCTGCTGTCCCTGCTGTAACCAGCACCTGAGCTCTATGCTGTCCCTACTGTGCTCTGCTCCTGAGCTCTCTGCTGTCCCTGCTGTACTCTGCTCCTGAGCTCTCTGCTGTCCCTGCTGTACTCTGCTCCTGAGCTCTCTGCTGTCCCTGCTGTGACCAGCGCCTGAGCTCTCTGCTGTCCCTGCTGTGACCAGCGCCTGAGCTCTCTGCTGTCCCTGCTGTGCTCTGCTCCTGAGCTCTCTGCTGTCCCTGCTGTGACCAGCGCCTGAGCTCTCTGCTGTCCCTGCTGTGCTCTGCTCCTGAGCTCTCTGCTGTCCCTGCTGTGACCAGCACCTGAGCTCTCTGCTGTCCCTGCTGTGCTCTGCTCCTGAGCTCTCTGCTGTCCCTGCTGTGACCAGTGCCTGAGCTCTCTGCTGTCCCTGCTGTGACCAGAGCCTGAGCTCTCTGCTGTCCCTGCTGTGACCAGCGCCTGAGCTCTGCTATTCCACAGATTGACCGCTCTTATAGTAAAGAATCCTTGTGTCCCCTCTAGTGATTAAACCTTGATTTCTCTAGATGGAGACAGTGCCCCCTCGTCTTTTGATTTGATTTAATCTGAAACAACTTACCACCATAATTTTTGTATGGACCATTCATATATTTAAATAAATTAATCATGTCCCCTCGTAGTCGTCTCTTTTCCAGACTGAATAAATCTAGTTGTTTTAATCTTTCCTCATAACTAAGACCCTCCATATATATAACTGAGACCCTTCATATATATACAACTGAGACCCTCCATATATATATAACTGAGACCCTCCATATATATATAACTGAGACCCTCCATATATATATAACTGACACCCTCCATATATATATAACTGACACCCTCCATATATATAACTGAGACCCTCCATATATATAACTGACACCCTCCATATATATATATATATAACTGAGACCCTCCATATATATATAACTGACACCCTCCATATATATATATAACTGACACCCTCCATATATATATAACTGAGACCCTCCATATATATATAACTGAGACCCTCCATATATATATATATATAACTGACACCCTCCATATATATATAACTGAGACCCTCCATATATATATAACTGAGACCCTCCATATATATATAACTGAGACCCCCCATATATATATATAACTGAGACCCTCCATATATATATATAACTGAGACCCTCCATATATATATAACTGAGACCCTCCATATATATATAACTGAGACCCTCCATATATATATATAACTGACACCCTCCATATATATATAACTGAGACCCTCCATATATATATAACTGAGACCCTCCATATATATATAACTGACACCCTCCATATATATATAACTGACACCCCCCATATATATATAACTGAGACCCTCCATATATATATATAACTGACACCCCCCATATATATATAACTGAGACCCTCCATATATATATAACTGAGACCCTCCATATATATATATAACTGAGACCCTCCATATATATATATAACTGAGACCCTCCATATATATATAACTGACACCCTCCATATATATATATATATAACTGAGACCCTCCATATATATATAACTGACACCCTCCATATATATATATAACTGACACCCTCCATATATATATAACTGAGACCCTCCATATATATATAACTGAGACCCTCCATATATATATATATATAACTGACACCCTCCATATATATATAACTGAGACCCTCCATATATATATAACTGAGACCCTCCATATATATATAACTGAGACCCCCCATATATATATATAACTGAGACCCTCCATATATATATATAACTGAGACCCTCCATATATATATATAACTGAGACCCTCCATATATATATAACTGAGACCCTCCATATATATATAACTGACACCCTCCATATATATATAACTGAGACCCTCCATATATATATAACTGAGACCCTCCATATATATATAACTGACACCCTCCATATATATATAACTGACACCCCCCATATATATATAACTGAGACCCTCCATATATATATATAACTGACACCCCCCATATATATATAACTGAGACCCTCCATATATATATAACTGAGACCCTCCATATATATATAACTGAGACCCTCCATATATATATATAACTGAGACCCTCCATATATATATATAACTGAGACCCTCCATATATATATAACTGACACCCTCCATATATATATAACTGACACCCTCCATATATATATAACTGAGACCCTCCATATATATATAACTGACACCCTCCATATATATATAACTGAGACCCTCCATATATATATATAACTGAGACCCTCCATATATATATATAACTGAGACCCTCCATATATATATATATATATAACTGACACCCTCCATATATATATAACTGAGACCCTCCATATATATATAACTGACACCCTCCATATATATATAACTGAGACCCTCCATATATATATATATATATATAACTGAGACCCTCCATATATATATATAACTGACACCCTCCATATATATATATAACTGACACCCTCCATATATATATAACTGAGACCCTCCATATATATATATATAACTGACACCCTCCATATATATATATAACTGACACCCTCCATATATATATAACTGAGACCCTCCATATATATATAACTGAGACCCTCCATATATATATAACTGAGACCCTCCATATATATATATAACTGACACCCTCCATATATATATATAACTGACACCCTCCATATATATATAACTGAGACCCTCCATATATATATATATATAACTGACACCCTCCATATATATATAACTGACACCCTCCATATATATATAACTGAGACCCTCCATATATATATAACTGAGACCCAACATATATATATATAACTGACACCCTCCATATATATATATAACTGAGACCCTCCATATATATATATAACTGACACCCTCCATATATATATATAACTGACACCCTCCATATATATATATATAAATGACACCCTCCATATATATATATAAATGACACCCTCCATATATATATAACTGACACCCTCCATATATATATATAAATGACACCCTCCATATATATATATAAATGACACCCTCCATATATATATAACTGACACCCTCCATATATATATTACTGAGACCCTCCATATATATATAACTGAGACCCAACATATATATATATAACTGACACCCTCCATATATATATATAACTGAGACCCTCCATATATATATATAACTGACACCCTCCATATATATATATAAATGACACCCTCCATATATATATATAACTGACACCCTCCATATATATATATAACTGAGACCCTCCATATATATATATAACTGAGACCCTCCATATATATATATAACTGAGACCCTCCATATATATATATAACTGAGACCCTCCATATATATATATATAACTGACACCCTCCATATATATATATATATAACTGAGACCCTCCATATATATATATAACTGAGACCCTCCATATATATATATAACTGAGACCCTCCATATATATATATAACTGAGACCCTCCATATATATATAACTGACACCCTCCATATATATATAACTGAGACCCTCCATATATATATAACTGACACCCTCCATATATATATAACTGACACCCTCCATATATATATAACTGAGACCCTTCATATATATATAACTGACACCCTCCATATATATATATAACTGAGACCCTCCATATATATATATAACTGACACCCTCCATATATATATATAACTGAGACCCTCCATATATATATAACTGAGACCCTCCATATATATATAACTGACACCCTCCATATATATATAACTGACACCCTCCATATATATATAACTGACACCCTCCATATATATATAACTGAGACCCTCCATATATATATAACTGAGACCCTCCGTATATATATAACTGACACCCTCCATATATATATATAACTGAGACCCTCCATATATATATATAACTGACACCCTCCATATATATATAACTGAGACCCTCCATATATATATATAACTGACACCCTCCATATATATATATATATAACTGAGACCCTTCATATATATATATAACTGACACCCTCCATATATATATATATATAACTGAGACCCTCCATATATATATAACTGACACCCTCCATATATATATATATAACTGACACCCTCCATATATATATAACTGAGACCCTCCATATATATATAACTGAGACCCTCCATATATATATATATAACTGACACCCTCCATATATATATAACTGAGACCCTCCATATATATATAACTGAGACCCTCCATATATATATAACTGACACCCCCCATATATATATAACTGAGACCCTCCATATATATATATAACTGACACCCCCCATATATATATAACTGAGACCCTCCATATATATATAACTGACACCCTCCATATATATATAACTGAGACCCTCCATATATATATAACTGAGACCCTCCATATATATATATAACTGAGACCCTCCATATATATATAACTGACACCCTCCATATATATATAACTGACACCCTCCATATATATATAACTGAGACCCTCCATATATATATAACTGACACCCTCCATATATATATAACTGAGACCCTCCATATATATATATAACTGAGACCCTCCATATATATATAACTGACACCCTCCATATATATATAACTGAGACCCTCCATATATATATATATATATAACTGAGACCCTCCATATATATATATAACTGACACCCTCCATATATATATATAACTGACACCCTCCATATATATATAACTGAGACCCTCCATATATATATATATAACTGACACCCTCCATATATATATATAACTGACACCCTCCATATATATATAACTGAGACCCTCCATATATATATAACTGAGACCCTCCATATATATATATAACTGAGACCCTCCATATATATATAACTGAGACCCTCCATATATATATAACTGAGACCCTCCATATATATATAACTGACACCCTCCATATATATATATAACTGAGACCCTCCATATATATATAACTGAGACCCTCCATATATATATAACTGACACCCTCCATATATATATATATAACTGAGACCCTCCATATATATATATAACTGACACCCTCCATATATATATATAAATGACACCCTCCATATATATATAACTGACACCCTCCATATATATATTACTGAGACCCTCCATATATATATAACTGAGACCCAACATATATATATATAACTGACACCCTCCATATATATATATAACTGAGACCCTCCATATATATATATAACTGACACCCTCCATATATATATATAACTGACACCCTCCATATATATATATAACTGACACCCTCCATATATATATATAACTGAGACCCTCCATATATATATATAACTGAGACCCTCCATATATATATATAACTGAGACCCTTCATATATATATATAACTGACACCCTCCATATATATATATAACTGAGACCCTCCATATATATATATAACTGACACCCTCCATATATATATATAACTGAGACCCTCCATATATATATAACTGACACCCTCCATATATATATAACTGACACCCTCCATATATATATAACTGACACCCTCCATATATATATATAAATGACACCCTCCATATATATATAACTGAGACCCTCCATATATATATAACTGAGACCCTCCATATATATATATAACTGAGACCCTCCATATATATATAACTGACACCCTCCATATATATATATAACTGAGACCCTCCATATATATATAACTGACACCCTCCATATATATATATAACTGAGACCCTCCATATATATATATATAACTGAGACCCTCCATATATATATATAACTGAGACCCTCCATATATATATAACTGACACCCTCCATATATATATAACTGACACCCTCCATATATATATAACTGACACCCTCCATATATATATATAACTGAGACCCTCCATATATATATATAACTGACACCCTCCATATATATATATAACTGAGACCCTCCATATATATATAACTGACACCCTCCATATATATATAACTGACACCCTCCATATATATATAACTGACACCCTCCATATATATATAACTGAGACCCTCCATATATATATATATATATATAACTGAGACCCTCCATATATATATAACTGAGACCCTCCATATATATAACTGACACCCTCCATGTATATATATAACTGACACCCTCCATATATATATAACTGAGACCCTCCATATATATATAACTGACACCCTCCATATATATATATAACTGACACCCTCCATATATATATAACTGAGACCCTCCATATATATATAACTGACACCCTCCATATATATATATATAACTGAGACCCTTCATATATATATATAACTGAGACCCTCCATATATATATATAACTGACACCCTCCATATATATATAACTGAGACCCTCCATATATATATATAACTGACACCCTCCATATATATATAACTGAGACCCTCCATATATATATATAACTGACACCCTCCATATATATATAACTGACACCCTCCATATATATATATATAACTGAGACCCTTCATATATATATATAACTGAGACCCTCCATATATATATATATAACTGACACCCTCCATATATATATAACTGACACCCTCCATATATATATAACTGAGACCCTCCATATATATATAACTGAGACCCTCCATATATATATAACTGACACCCTCCATATATATATAACTGACACCCTCCATATATATATATATAACTGAGACCCTTCATATATATATATAACTGAGACCCTCCATATATATATATATATATAACTGACACCCTCCATATATATATAACTGAGACCCTCCATATATATATATAACTGACACCCTCCATATATATATAACTGACACCCTCCATATATATATATATAACTGAGACCCTTCATATATATATATAACTGAGACCCTCCATATATATATATAACTGACACCCTCCATATATATATAACTGACACCCTCCATATATATATATATAACTGAGACCCTTCATATATATATATAACTGAGACCCTCCATATATATATATAACTGACACCCTCCATATATATATAACTGACACCCTCCATATATATATATATAACTGAGACCCTTCATATATATATATAACTGAGACCCTCCATATATATATATAACTGACACCCTCCATATATATATAACTGACACCCTCCATATATATATAACTGACACCCTCCATATATATATAACTGACACCCTCCATATATATATAACTGACACCCTCCATATATATATATATAACTGAGACCCTCCATATATATATAACTGACACCCTCCATGTATATATATAACTGAGACCCTGCATATATATATAACTGACACCCTCCATATATATATATATAACTGACACCCTCCATATATATATAACTGAGACCCTCCATATATATATATAACTGACACCCTCCATATATATATAACTGACACCCTCCATATATATATATATATAACTGAGACCCTCCATATATATATAACTGAGATCCTCCATATATATATAACACACACCCTCCATATATATATAACTGAGACCCTCCATATATATATATAACTGACACCCTCCATATATATATATAACTGAGACCCTCCATATATATATATATATAACTGAGACCCTCCATATATATATAACTGACACCCTCCATGTATATATATAACTGAGACCCTGCATATATATATAACTGACACCCTCCATATATATATAACTGAGACCCTCCATATATATATAACTGAGACCCTCCATATATATATAACTGACACCCTCCATATATATATAACTGACACCCTCCATATATATATAACTGACACCCTCCATATATATATATAACTGACACCCTCCATATATATATATAACTGACACCCTCCATATATATATAACTGACACCATATATATATATATATATATATATATATATATATAACTGACACCCTCCATATATATATAACTGAGACCCTCCATATATATATATAACTGAGACCCCCCATATATATATAACTGACACCCTCCATATATATATAACTGAGACCCTCCATATATATATATAACTGAGACCCTCCATATATATAACTGAGACCCTCCATATATATATATAACTGAGACCCTCCATATATATATATATATAACTGAGACCCTCCATATATATATAACTGACACCCTCCATATATATATAACTGACACCCTCCATATATATATATAACTGACACCCTCCATATATATATAACTGACACCCTCCATATATATATATATAACTGACACCCTCCATATATATATATATAACTGACACCCTCCATATATATATAACTGACACCCTCCATATATATATAACTGACACCCTCCATATATATATATAACTGACACCCTCCATATATATATATAACTGACACCCTCCATATATATATATATAACTGACACCCTCCATATATATATATAACTGACACCCTCCATATATATATATAACTGACACCCTCCATATATATATATAACTGACACCCTCCATATATATATAACTGACACCCTCCATATATATATAACTGACACCCTCCATATATATATAACTGACACCCTCCATATATATATATATAACTGAGACCCTCCATATATATATATAACTGACACCCTCCATATATATATATATATATATAACTGACACCCTCCATATATATATAACTGACACCCTCCATATATATAACTGAGACCCCCCATATATATATATAACTGACACCCTCCATATATATATAACTGAGACCCTCCATATATATATAACTGAGACCCTCCATATATATATAACTGAGACCCTCCATATATATATATAACTGACACCCCCCATATATATATATATAACTGACACCCTCCATATATATATAACTGAGACCCTCCATATATATATAACTGAGACCCTCCATATATATATATATAACTGAGACCCTCCATATATATATATATAACTGAGACCCTCCATATATATATATAACTGACACCCTCCATATATACATAACTGAGACCCTCCATATATATATAACGGAGACCCTCCATATATATATATATAACTGAGACCCTCCATATATATATATATATAACTGAGACCCCCCATATATATATAACTGACACCCTCCCTATATATATATAACTGAGACCCTCCATATATATATATATGGAGGGTCTCAGTTATATATATATGGAGGGTGTCAGTTATATATATATGGAGGGTGTCAGTTATATATATATGGAGGGTGTCAGTTATATATATATGGAGGGTGTCAGTTATATATATATGGAGGGTCTCAGTTATATATATATGGAGGGTGTCAGTTATATATATATATATGGAGGGTGTCAGTTATATATATATATGGAGGGTCTCAGTTATATATATATGGAGGGTCTCAGTTAGACCCTCCATATATATATAACTGAGACCCTCCATATATATATAACTGAGACCCTCCATATATATATATAACTGACACCCTCCATATATATATATATAACTGACACCCTCCATATATATATAACTGAGACCCTCCATATATATAACTGACACCCTCCATATATATATATAACTGACACCCTCCATATATATATAACTGACACCCTCCATATATATATAACTGACACCCTCCATATATATATAACTGAGACCCTCCATATATATATATATGGAGGGTCTCAGTTATATATATATAGGGAGGGTGTCAGTTATATATATATGGGGGGTCTCAGTTATATATATATATATATATGGAGGGTCTCAGTTATATATATATATATATATATATATATGGAGGGTCTCAGTTATATATATATATATATGGAGGGTCTCCGTTATATATATATGGAGGGTCTCAGTTATGTATATATGGAGGGTGTCAGTTATATATATATATGGAGGGTCTCAGTTATATATATATATGGAGGGTCTCAGTTATATATATATATATGGAGGGTCTCAGTTATATATATATGGAGGGTCTCAGTTATATATATATGGAGGGTGTCAGTTATATATATATATGGGGGGTGTCAGTTATATATATATATGGAGGGTCTCAGTTATATATATGGAGGGTCTCAGTTATATATATATGGAGGGTGTCAGTTATATATATATGGAGGGTGTCAGTTATATATATATGGAGGGTGTCAGTTATATATATATGGAGGGTGTCAGTTATATATATATATATATATATATATATGGAGGGTGTCAGTTATATATATATGGAGGGTGTCAGTTATATATATATGGAGGGTGTCAGTTATATATATATGGAGGGTGTCAGTTATATATATATGGAGGGTGTCAGTTATATATATATATATGGAGGGTGTCAGTTATATATATATGGAGGGTGTCAGTTATATATATATGGAGGGTGTCAGTTATATATATATGGAGGGTGTCAGTTATATATATATGGAGGGTGTCAGTTATATATATATATGGAGGGTCTCAGTTATATATATATATGGAGGGTGTCAGTTATATATATATGGAGGGTGTCAGTTATATATATATGGAGGGTGTCAGTTATATATATATGGAGGGTCTCAGTTATATATATATGGAGGGTGTCAGTTATATATATATATATGGAGGGTGTCAGTTATATATATATATATGGAGGGTGTCAGTTATATATATATATGGAGGGTCTCAGTTATATATATATATGGAGGGTCTCAGTTAGACCCTCCATATATATATAACTGAGACCCTCCATATATATATAACTGAGACCCTCCATATATATATATAACTGACACCCTCCATATATATATATATAACTGACACCCTCCATATATATATAACTGAGACCCTCCATATATATATAACTGACACCCTCCATATATATATAACTGACACCCTCCATATATATATATAACTGAGACCCTCCATATATATATATATAACTGACACCCTCCATATATATATATATAACTGAGACCCTCCATATATATATATATAACTGAGACCCCTCCATATATATATAACTGACACCCTCCATATATATATAACTGACACCCTCCATATATATATAACTGAGACCCTCCATATATATATATAACTGACACCCTCCATATATATATATAACTGAGACCCTCCATATATATATATATAACTGACACCCTCCATATATATATATAACTGAGACCCTCCATATATATATATATAACTGAGACCCCTCCATATATATATAACTGACACCCTCCATATATATATAACTGACACCCTCCATATATATATAACTGAGACCCCTCCATATATATATAACTGACACCCTCCATATATATATAACTGACACCCTCCATATATATATAACTGAGACCCTCCATATATATATAACTGAGACCCTCCATATATATAACTGAGACCCTCAATATATATATATAACTGAGACCCTCCATATATATATATATATAACTGAGACTCTCCATATATATATATAACTGAGACCCTCCATATATATATAACTGAGACCCTCCATATATATATAACTGACACCCTCCATATATATATATATAACTGAGACCCTCCATATATACATATAACTGAGACCCTCCATATATATATAACTGACACCCTCCATATATATATATATAACTGACACCCTCCATATATATATAACGGAGACCCTCCATATATATATAACTGACACCCCCCATATATATATATATAACTGACACCCCCCATATATATATATATAACTGACACCCCCCATATATATATAACTGACACCCTCCATATATATAACTGAGACCCTCCATATATATATATATAACTGACACCCTCCATATATATATAACTGACACCCTCCATATATATATATAACTGAGACCCTCCATATATATATATATAACTGACACCCTCCATATATATATAACTGAGACCCTCCATATATATATAACTGAGACCCTCC